>NC_047147.1:316911-616911 GCF_009829125.3 Periophthalmus magnuspinnatus | reverse complement strand
TGGTTTAGTCCTGGTTTAGTCCTTGTTTAGTCCTGGTTTAGTCCTGGTTTAGTCTTGAGTACTTAGTGAACTTGAGCCTTCAGGTGTAGGAGGTGCTGACATGGTCTCTGCTGTGGAGGAGATGTAAATGTAATCAGAGCGTCCTATCCAGCTCCGCGGCTCTCTGCTGTTTAAATGAGCTCAAGTGTCATAGGACACCTGTTGCCATGGCAGCCTGGCCCGCCGCAGAGGTATTTAAATGAACAAGGTACATAGAGCAGACATAAGACTGAGCTCACAGGGGATAGGACAATAAAGCTGAGCTATGGAACTTTTCTTATTACTTTTGTGTTAATTCAGTTACAGCAAACATTTGAAACATGCATTCACACTGTGAGCCAGCTCTCCACAGATCTGACCCTCAACTTGGTCTAGTGGCATCAGCTGCTTGTTAAAAACAGTTAAAGGCCTTATATCTGATTTTTTCCATATATTGCATTGGCAGTTCTTAAAGTCAAAATAAGTCCACCGTGTGCACATTAGCATGTTAGTTGTTGTTAGCAAAACTCCACTTTGACTTCTAAAAGTTGTGAAAAGCACTTCTAAAGTCATCATGGTGAGTAATGACGATGCTGTGAATGCATAAGGTCAGTGAGAAATTTGGGCCGCTGCAAACTGGTTCAAATGAACCAGTTTTAAAAAATCCGGTAGAGCAGCGTTAATGCTGCATAATAGAATACCCCAAATGGCAATATGGAACATTCTAGACGAAACAAATACATCTCTACAGACAACCACATGACAGACCACTAGAAATGTTACGTAGTGTGCCTTTATACTTGTTGTATTGCTCACAACCAGCGGCCTTTAACAAGGCTGGGTGTAGAGGAGAGTGAAATGATACAGTCTACTCCAGTAAAGTCATCCTCCTCCTGCTCCTCCTCTTCCTCCTTCTCCTCCTCCTCCTCCTACTACTACTATTACTACTACTGTTACTACTAAATACTAAAGTGAAAGTTGTCATTTTGTTCTGTGTAATGTGCAGTATTTCAGGTCTGTGGCATTAATAACAGACCAGCTGGTTCAGTGATGAGTATTTGATCCCGCTCCATCCATTATGCCCTTGTGCCTTTGGGCATAACACATCACCCCCATACTTCAATAACTGATCTGTGGTTTATACAGACTGAACTCAATTAGAGTGAAAGTGAAAGTGCTGGTTTGAGCCCCTGACCAGCGCGCTGTGCCTGCGCGGACGCGTCGTTACTTGTTACGTTACTTATTTCGTTACTTACAGACACGTCAGTGTGATAATCCGCTTCATTGAGACTCTCAGACGAGCCTAAAATGCTGCTCTGTCTTAAAGCTCATTATTCATCTGTCCAATGGTTTATGGAAATCCGCTGCTCGTCCAATCACAGCTCAGTCCCAGCGCTACACACGGATCTGACCAATCATAGACGAGCTCGAGCACTGTCTGCCTCGAGCTCAAGGTTAGACGCTCACAGACTCACAGGACGCGCGAGGACTACACGTCTCTGCCCCGGGACCAAACCGGGACCAAACCAGGACTAAACCCGGATTAAACCCGGACCAAACAGAGCTGCAGCAGGATCAGGCCAGGGCTGGACCTGAGCTCCCACTCTAAAGCAAGATTCAGTCCCGGACGAACCCCGGCGCTCCGCAGAGCAGAGCCATGGAGGAGATGGAGGAGGAGCTCAAGTGCCCGGTGTGCGGCTCGTTTTTCCGCGAGCCCATCATCCTCCCGTGCTCCCACAACCTCTGCCTGGCGTGCGCGCGGAACATCCTCGTGCAGACCCCGGACGCGGAGTCGCCTCAGAGCCGCGCGTCAGGCTCCGCGGTGTCGGATTATGACTATCTGGACCTGGACAAGATGAGCCTGTACAGCGAGGCGGACAGTGGCTACGGGTCCTACGGGGGCTTTGTGAGCGCGCCCACTACACCGTGCCAGAAGTCTCCAAACGGGGTCCGAGTGTTTCCCCCCGCAGCCCCTCAGCACCTGATGCCCCATCCGCCCGGGGCTCTGACGCCAGTGCCGCGGAACTCCTGCATCACGTGCCCGCAGTGCCACCGCAGCCTGACGCTGGATGAGCGCGGGCTGCGCGGCTTCCCGCGGAACCGCGTTCTGGAGGCGGTGGTGGACCGGTACCAGCAGAGCAAAGCGGCGGCGCTACGGTGTCAGCTGTGTGAGAAAACCCCCACGGAGGCCACGGTCATGTGCGAACAGTGCGACGTGTTCTACTGCGACCCATGCCGCCTGCGCTGTCACCCGCCGCGCGGACCTCTGGCCAAACACCGCCTCGTGCCACCGGCCCAGGGGCGCATTAGTCGGCGCACGAGCCCTCGCAAGATCTCCACGTGCACCGAGCACGAGCTGGAGAACCTCAGCATGTACTGCGTCCAGTGCAAGACCCCGGTGTGCTACCAGTGCCTCGAGGAGGGCAAGCACGGCACGCACGAGGTCAAAGCCCTGGGCGCCATGTGGAAACTGCACAAGGTACGTGCGTCTGCGTCAGTGCTGTGTGTCAAAACAAAGTCTTTAATCCAGGCAGAGCGCAACAGGTGTGCGCCAGACTGTCACAGAGAGAAGGACATCTCCAGGTCAACATCGTGAATGAATTATTATACACTGCACACTCACAACACGCGCACTACCACAGGCTTACAGAATAAGAGTGTTCTGTGCGCGTGGGTCTAAAGCCACAGGCTTTAGTGAGGCACGCGCAGGAGGATGGTGTCCTCGCGCTGCAGTCTCTTCTGTTTGATATTCTGTTCACAGTGAAGCGCCAGCAGCAGAGCGCCAATAACACTGCCCCCTTTACGCACGCGCACAGCTCTGATTCAAAATGATACGCGCACAGCTCTGATTTAAAGTGATGTGCGCACGCGCACAGCTCTGATTTAAAGTGATGTGCGCACGCGCACAGCTCTGATTTAAAGTGATGTGCGCACGCGCACAGCTCTGATTTAAAGTGATGTGCGCACGCGGACAGCTCTGATTCAAAGTGATGTGCTGTTAGTCGGTTAAAGGCTCTGCCAGGTCCTCGTGTCGCTCATATAAACAACAGAGACAGGATATTAGTCATGTTTGTGAAGTGTTTTTATGGTTAATGGAACAAATTCTGAATACTTTTGGAGATGCCTGAGTTCTGCCAAGGCACTGACGGAAAGACCCCAGAGATTTATGAATGTAGTGACTTGTCGTATAGTCGATTAATTGGGCCGCATCAGTGGTTTCCAAGGTAACCAGCTTTTTATTATGAAGAACTGATTGGACCAGAAGTGAGACTGCATGACTTAAGATGGCTTGATGATGTGAAGTATTCTGCCTTTCTACATACGAAGATGTCAGTGAACATGTCAGTGAACATGTCAGTGGTTGGATCATATTGAGATATTGGGGCAAAAGGGCACATTGACTCTCAGTGTTAATAATCACAATGTTTCCCTATTATGCTTGCACCCTTTGAAACGCCAATGCCCCTCAGTCACTTTGGTCTGCAATCTTTTAGTCCTGGATTAGACCTGGTTTAATCCTGGTTTATTCCCGGTTAGGACCTGGTTTAGTCCTGGTTTAGTCCCGGTTTGAGACAGAGGGATGTAGATAATCCTGTTGTCTACATCCCTCTGTAGGTGGATGGTTAATGGTCATCATTTGCTTTGGGTCAGTCCTGTTCTCTTTCACCTCTCCATTCTTCACATCTGGCCTTTAGAGAGTCCATTTCACCTCCTCTTTCCAATCATCTCTGGTCACAGTTCAGTGGAGCAATTGTCAAATAGATGGAAACTTGTCCTCATCTTCTCAGAGATGACCTCACTCCAAAAGACCTGACCCGAGCTCCCTCGTATTTTCTTGGACCTAACAACAGTGAGTTTGTAGGAGTCGTATTATTTTTGGAGGCAGTTTGGAGGCAGGAGGTGAAACGTGGGATGTAGTGAAACGTTGAGAGGGGTTTGCGCTTCCTGTTCAGTCCTGACCTGTAAAGACACTGCTTCAGAGATGGAGAGATGGAGGAAACGAGAGAGGAAGAGAGAGAGATGAACTATTTACACACATACTTCATGCTTGTCTCCAGGGATATGTTATTGCATTGCCTCGAATATCCCATAGTATGTCGTTAAACCAATCTTGCATTTATTCAGTTGATACTTTTCAGCTGATGTTATCATTCTCTAGGGGTGTGGTGCTAACTGGAGGCACTCCTCTGTCTGAGGCTTTGTTAGACTTTAATCTCAGCTTATTTTAACACAATCTGACCAGAATGAACTGATTTTGCTGGAATTACAGCAGGTGAGCTGATTTGTGCTGTTAAACAAGTCCCTCTCAAATAACAATACAGTCACAAGCTAGCTAGCATTAGCATTAGCCAACGTCAGTCAGTCACTCTCACCTTTTTATGTAAAATCAAACTCCTAAACAGGACCATGAACCCTCGGATTGGTCACAGGAAAATGAAAATGTGCTCTTTAAATCCATCCATCCACAGGTCTGACTTGTGAATTAGTCTGGTGGTGTCATCTGCTTGTGCCTATGAAGATAAGGTAATGCCACACTGTGGAACATTCATTGGCAAAGCAGTAACATCTTCCTGGAGATAAGCACTCTCTGTCATAAATGTTACACAGTGTGCCTTTAAAAGATCATTATTAGAATGTGCTGAGTTTTCAGTGTTGTGCTAGTCCTGGATTGGCCCCGGTTTAGTCCTGAGGTAGTCAGGGTCTATTTAGGGTCTTTTCTAGTCCTGGATTAATCCTGATGTAGTTAGGGTCTTTTTTTAGTCCTGGTTTAGTCCTGATGTAGTCAGGGTCTATTTAGGGTCTTTTCTAGTCCTGGTTTTGTCCCAGTTTGTGCAAGTGTGATTGCAGTATGTGTGTGTGTGTGTGTGGGTGTGTGGGGGTGTGTGGGGGTGTGTGTGTGTGTGTGTGTGCGCGCGCACGCGTGTGTGTATATATATGTCTGCTCAGAATGTGTATGTGGGTGTGTGGGTGTATGGGTGGGGGTGTGTGGGTGTGTGTGTGGGTGGGGTGGGGGTGTGTGTGTGTGGGTGTGGGGGTGTGTGTGTGGGTGGGGGTGTGTGTGTGTGGGGGGGGGGGGGTGCGTGGGTGGGTGTGTGACTGAGGCTTCTCCTGCTCTGCTGTGGTCCATATGTGTCAAGAGTGCTTTGGATCTTGGTTAAGACCTGATTTAGTCCTGGTTTAGTTCCTGTTTGGTCCTGGTTCGTTGTTCCAGTCTGCAGTAGGAGGAGTGAACAGATAAGAAACACATTTAATAACTGTTGTAAAGACTGATGGGGGGACCAAAGATTCAGACTCGGGTAAAGTCTGAACAAAGTTTATTTACAGACACGGAAATGTGAATGAAGCTTGACGGGGCAGACAATTGAGAGCGGTTTTGTATGCAGTATTAGCTGAATTCAGATTAGCCCTGGTTTAGTCCTGGTTTAGGTCTGGTTTAGTCCTGGTTTAGTCCTGAGTTAGAACTCGTTTAATCCTGTTTTAAATGTGATTTAGTCCTGGTGTAGACCTGATTTAGACTTGGTTTAGTCCCGGTTTAGTCCTTTACTCACTTGGTTCTCCAGTTTGATTTTCTTAATCGGTGATACATGTAGGACTCAGCAGTGTTGCGTAGAAACATTTCCATGGAAACAAGCAGGTGGAGACGGGTTTGTGGAGATGGAAGTCCAATACTACTTTTTTCAGTTCAATAATCACAAACAAAATGCAAAAACATGCTTTTATTTCATGGTTAAAAAGTTGCACACTGTGGCTATAAATCTACATCGGTGCTTTTATTTTGACGCTATCTCAGCTTCCTCTTTCTCAGTGTCACCTCCCACCATCTTTGTTTCTTACTTAAGATCATCATAAGCATCACGTAGTCATTTGATGCAAATGAAACAAAATCTGCGTCTCGTTAGCTTGATATGCAACTACCCATAGGGGGTGCCGACAGCATGTGGCGCTTTGTTGTGATGACGTTTACAGCGACATCAGCTTTTATTAAGTCATTTTTGATGAATGTTGTGATTTAAAATGTAAATTATAACATAATGATCCACAACTGTCACAGATTAGAACTAAATGTATCAAACACAAGCACAGTATGGCTTCTTTAAAGACTTGAACCATCGTCTCCATGCTCTGTAAAAATAATGCTTCGCTTTGTTGCTTCCACGTGTTTCTTAATTAAGTTCAGTCTCATCTTGTTGGAATGATGCGCCTAATGAACCCACAGCAATGGAGCGTCCGATTTCGAGTCAAAACGACTTTCAAAATGGTCAAGTAATATAAAAAAACTTAGTAGATTCCTCTAAATCTATCAACAGAACTAAATAGTTTCATAACATTCTTAACACAAGCATTTCAGGGTTAGTTAGTGCAGTGTATGATCTGGTCTCCATGGAGTTTAACACCAAGAGTAGTCTGGGAAACCACTGAGCTCCGACAAGAATTCCCAAAGAAATCCCAGAGACATTCCAGCCCTTTACACAGCCGGCTTTAATTAAGACTGAGAGACACTGGGAGGATTTATGACGAGTGGGTAAATAGAAGGTTTGTAAAGAGTGTAATTATGTCAGATTCATTAAGAACATGGTGTTAAAGGGGCTGTCGTGTATTTGTGTTCAGTTGTAATGAGCAACAGTACAAGAAATCTGTCCTTTTTCATCTGATTCACAAGTGTGTAATTCATAAGTGTGTAACAGAACTCGAGCCTTATATGTGTGAGCGGAGGTGGGGAGTACTTACATTACGCAATTATATTTATACATTATATTAAGAAATGGATATGGAGAAATTTTCTGACACCGTACGAGTACTTGAGGTAACAGCACTCTTAAAGGGTTTGGTTACTTTTCCCACTTTGAGTAGCCTGTGAGACTCATCTGAAAGCTCCATTATCACACAAAATTGACTCTTGTGAGCTTTAAGTCATGTTCTAATGCTGTTCCCTCCTCAAAACAGACCCGGAGTTGTGTTTTGTTTCATTGACACATGTTTGAGTAACACTTTATTATTAGTCCATCTATATCTCCAAAGCTCAAAAGGCCACCTTGTGATGTCGTGAAGTGGTAGTTTTCAAGTTAACAGCTCCTTCAGTAAAGTTTGGTAAAGATTGGAAATTCCAAACCTGAAATGATCCAAATGATTCTAGTGAAGGTGTATGGAGTTTAAAAACACAGTGGAGCACTTCCTGTATTACCACATGATGACATCATTTATTTATTTATTTATTAGTTTATTTGGTAGGGACAATGTGCAAAAAACATTAAAGATGCTTTGCACCAGATTATAGCCAAAGCTAGTTTCCATCTGTAGTCCCTAAACAGTGAGAAATACAATACAATACAATATTAAATGTAAGCAATATAATACAATACAGTATAAATTGTAAGCAATATAATCAATACACACTCGCACACTGCAAAATAAGACTTGGAGGAACAATATACAAATATACAGTCAAATAAATATTTATAAGTTAATATAATGTAGTGTAATGTAGTGTAATGGAATGTTATGTAATGGAATGTAATGTAATGTTGTAACACAACATCACAAGGTGGAACAGAGTGTTTTCAGTTTGAGAGAAGAACTCAGCCTAAATATGCAGGTTTGTGTGTTAAACATGTCTGAATGAAACAAAACACAACTCCAGGTCTGTTTGTGACGAGGAAACGACATTAGAACTCATGACCTTTAGTATTTGACTTTGTGGAGGTGGCACGTCACCTGTATGATTCCATGGAAATACAAAGTTAAAACCATACTCCAGCACAAATAAGGGTTTGTAGAAATGCAAGCCCACCTAGAGTAAGCACACAGGATTTCAGTGCAATAAACAGAACCAAAATCAAAATCATGCTTTTGTCATGGTTAAAAAAGTTTGTTACATCCTGTGACTTTAAATCTACATCAGTGCTTTTATTTTGACGGTGTCTTTTCTTTCACAGTGTCCGCTCCCACTATCTTTGTTTCTTCGCAGATGTCATGTCTAAAGGCCATCCAAATCCCCCCAAACCACCCTAATTATTACACATGTATCGCCCCCTAGTGTTCACAGCTAATTACAGGTGATTAATGGGTTTGGAGCTGAGGCGTGGGAGAGGAGCAGTGGGACAGCAGTAATAAAGAGATACTCTGAAATATTAGCTATGGGCTAAAGCCGAGAACTGGTTTAAGAATGGAGCATTTATGTGTTCACTGCAATCTGTCTGAGCCACTGAGTGAAAGCAACGCCAGGAGATTAGGCAATGCACATTTTATACACAAAATTCATACACAAAGTAATTCAAAGTGTTTTACAGAATAAGAAATACATTAAAATCACAATACAACAAATCAAAACATAAATAATCTTAACTAATCATCATAAAATGAACATTAAACGAGAAGAGGCAGAATAAAACACTTTCAGTCGCATGCAGCTAAACTGAACTGTTTGGAGCCTGTCTCAAATCTTCAGGAACACTGCTTTAGTCCTGGTTTAGCCCTGGAAGCTCTGAGAATTTTGCCGAATGTCTCTCCTGGCTTTTCACCCCTGTTAGCCACTAGCTGCTCGCTGTTCTTTCCAGTGAAGTTTTTGGGAAGAGAATTGGTAATTTTGCATGTACTTTAGGGAGTACTGAAGAGGCTTGTCTCCTGTCTGTGCAGAGTGAGTTTGTGCTGTGACATATTCTCCATGTTTTACTGTTTGAGCCTGAATATTTTAGCGTTAGCTCGAGGCTCAGACTCTGATTCTCTGAGGGCCACTCAAACAGGAACAAGAAATTCTCAATCTCTGCATAATTCATTCAACAAACTAGATTTTTCCCATAGAACTGTGCCTCAACACTTCAACTTCATGTACTTGCACTTGTACTTGTACTTGTGCTTCATACTGTCAATATTTGGTCATGGAAACTTGTGATAGACAGCTGGGTCAGTGTGTCTCCAAAACTGCTGCTCATGCAGTGTGGTTTAGTCCTGGTTTAGTCCTGGTTTAGTCCTGGTTTAGTCCTGCTTTAGTCCTGCTTTAGTCTTGCTTTAGTCCTGCTTTAGTCCTGGTTAATCCTGGTTTAGTCCTGCTTTAGTCCTGCTTTAGTCCTGCTTTAGTCCTGCTTTAGTCCTGCTGTAGTCCTGGTTTAGTCCTGATATAGTCCTGCTTTAGTCTTGCTTTAGTCCTGCTTTAGTCCTGCTTTAGTCCTGCTTTAGTCCTGCTTTAGTCCTGGTAAATCCTGCTTTAGTTCTGCTTTAGTCCTGCTTTAGTCCTGCTTTAGTCCTGCTTTAGTCCTGCTTTAGTCCTGCTTTAGTCCTGGTAAATCCTGCTTTAGTCCTGCTTTAGTCCTGCTTTAGTCCTGCTTTAGTCCTGGTAAATCCTGCTTTAGTCCTGCTTTAGTCCTGCTTTAGTCCTGCTTTAGTCCTGCTTTAGTCCTGGTAAATCCTGCTTTAGTCCTGCTTTAGTCCTGTTTTAGTCCTGTTTTAGTCCTGCTTTAGTCCTGCTTTAGTCCTGCTTTAGTCTTGCTTTAGTCCTGCTTTAGTCCTGCTTTAGTCTTGCTTTAGTCCTGCTTTAGTCCTGGTAAATCCTGCTTTAGTCCTGCTTTAGTCCTGCTTTAGTCCTGGTAAATCCTGCTTTAGTCCTGCTTTAGTCCTGGTAAATCCTGCTTTAGCCCTGCTTTAGTCTTGCTTTAGTCCTGCTTTAGTCCTGCTTTAGTCCTGCTTTAGTCTTGCTTTAGTCCTGCTTTAGTCCTGGTAAATCCTGGTTTAGTCCTGGTTTAGTCCTGCTTTAGTCCTGCTTTAGTCTTGCTTTAGTCCTGCTTTAGTCCTGGTAAATCCTGGTTTAGTCCTGGTTTAGTCCTGGTTTAGTCCTGCTTTAGTCCTGCTTTAGTCCTGCTGTAGTCCTGCTGTAGTCCTGCTGTAGTCCTGCTTTAGTCCTGCTGTAGTCCTGCTTTAGTCCTGCTTTAGTCCTGATATAGTCCTGATATAGTCCTTGTTTAGTCCTGCTTTAGTCTGGCTTTAGTCTTGCTTTAGTCCTGGTTTAGTCCTGGTTTAGTCCTGCTTTAGTCCTGCTTTAGTCTTGCTTTAGTCCTGCTTTAGTCCTGGTAAATCTTGGTTTAGTCCTGCTTTAGTCTTGCTTTAGTCCTGGTAAATCCTGGTTTAGTCCTGGTTTAGTCCTGCTTTAGTCTTGCTTTAGTCCTGGTTTAGTCCTGCTTTAGTCCTGGTTTAGTCCTGGTTTAGTCCTGGTTTAATCCTGCTTTAGTCCTGCTTTAGTCCTGGTTTAGTCCTGATATAGTCCTTGTTTAGTCCTGCTTTAGTCCTGGTTTAGTCCTGCTTTAGTCCTGGTTTAGTCCTGGTTTAGTCCTGCTTTAGTCCTGCTTTAGTCCTGCTTTAGTCCTGATATAGTCCTTGTTTAGTCCTGGTTTAGTCCTGCTTTAGTCCTGCTTTAGTCCTGCTTTAGTCCTGGTTAATCCTGGTTTAGTCCTGCTTTAGTCTTGCTTTAGTCCTGCTTTAGTCCTGCTTTAGTCCTGGTAAATCCTGCTTTAGTCCTGCTTTAGTCCTGCTTTAGTCCTGGTAAATCCTGCTTTAGTCCTGCTTTAGTCCTGCTTTAGTCTTGCTTTAGTCCTGCTTTAGTCCTGGTAAATCCTGGTTTAGTCCTGCTTTAGTCCTGCTTTAGTCTTGCTTTAGTCCTGCTTTAGTCCTGGTAAATCCTGGTTTAGTCCTGGTTTAGTCCTGGTTTAGTCCTGCTTTAGTCCTGCTGTAGTCCTGCTGTAGTCCTGCTTTAGTCCTGCTTTAGTCCTGCTTTAGTCCTGATATAGTCCTGATATAGTCCTTGTTTAGTCCTGCTTTAGTCCTGCTTTAGTCCTGGTTTAGTCCTGCTTTAGTCTTGCTTTAGTCCTGGTTTAGTCCTGCTTTAGTCCTGGTTTAGTCCTGGTTTAGTCCTGCTTTAGTCCTGCTTTAGTCCTGGTTTAGTCCTGATATAGTCCTTGTTTAGTCCTGCTTTAGTCCTGGTTTAGTCCTGCTTTAGTCCTGGTTTAGTCCTGGTTTAGTCCTGCTTTAGTCCTGCTTTAGTCCTGCTTTAGTCCTGATATAGTCCTTGTTTAGTCCTGGTTTAGTCCTGCTTTAGTCCTGCTTTAGTCCTGCTTTAGTCCTGGTTAATCCTGGTTTAGTCCTGCTTTAGTCTTGCTTTAGTCCTGCTTTAGTCCTGCTTTAGTCCTGGTAAATCCTGCTTTAGTCCTGCTTTAGTCCTGCTTTAGTCCTGGTAAATCCTGCTTTAGTCCTGCTTTAGTCCTGCTTTAGTCCTGCTTTAGTCTTGCTTTAGTCCTGCTTTAGTCCTGGTAAATCCTGGTTTAGTCCTGCTTTAGTCCTGCTTTAGTCTTGCTTTAGTCCTGCTTTAGTCCTGGTAAATCCTGGTTTAGTCCTGGTTTAGTCCTGGTTTAGTCCTGCTTTAGTCCTGCTGTAGTCCTGCTGTAGTCCTGCTTTAGTCCTGCTTTAGTCCTGCTTTAGTCCTGATATAGTCCTGATATAGTCCTTGTTTAGTCCTGCTTTAGTCTGGCTTTAGTCTTGCTTTAGTCCTGGTTTAGTCCTGGTTTAGTCCTGGTAAATCCTGGTTTAGTCCTGCTTTAGTCCTGCTTTAGTCCTGGTTTAGTCCTGCTTTCGTTTTGCTTTAGTCCTGCTTTAGTCCTGGTTTAGTCCTGATATAGTCCTTGTTTAGTCCTGCTTTAGTCCTGCTTTAGTCCTGGTTAATCCTGGTTTAGTCCTGCTTTAGTCTTGCTTTAGTCCTGCTTTAGTCCTGCTTTAGTCCTGGTTTAGTCCTGATATAGTCCTTGTTTAGTCCTGATATAGTCCTTGTTTAGTCCTGCTTTAGTCCTGCTTTAGTCCTGCTTTAGTCCTGCTTTAGTCCTGCTTTAGTCTTGCTTTAGTCCTGTTTAGTCCTGGTTTAGTTCTGTTACAGTCCTGGTTTAGTCCTGGTTTAGTCCTAGTTTAGACCTGGTTCAGTCCTGGTTTAGACCTGGCTTAGGGCTAGTGCTATACATTATTAGGTTTGTTGTCACAGAGACACACATAGACACACAGACACAGAGACACATAGAGACACACAGACACATAGAGACACAGAGACACATAGAGACACACAGAGACACATAGAGACACATAGAGACACATAGAGACACATAGAGACACATAGAGACACAGAGACACATAGAGACACATAGAGACACACAGAGACACATAGAGACACAGAGACACAGAGAGACACATAGAGACACATAGAGACACAGAGACACATAGAGACACAGAGACACATAGAGACACAGAGACACATAGAGACACATAGAGACACAGAGACACATAGAGACACATAGAGACACAGAGACACATAGAGACACAGAGGCACAGAGACACATAGAGACACAGAGACACATAGAGACACATAGAGACACAGAGACACATAGAGACACATAGAGACACAGAGACACATAGAGACACATAGAGACACAGAGACACATAGAGACACATAGAGACACACAGACACATAGAGACACAGAGACACATAGAGACACATAGAGACACACAGAGACACATAGAGACACAGAGACACAGAGAGACACATAGAGACACATAGAGACACAGAGACACATAGAGACACATAGAGACACAGAGACACATAGAGACACAGAGACACATAGAGACACATAGAGACACAGAGACACATAGAGACACAGAGACACATAGAGACACAGAGGCACATAGAGACACATAGAGACACATAGAGACACAGAGACACATAGAGACACATAGAGACACAGAGACACATAGAGACACAGAGACACATAGAGACACATAGAGACACATAGAGACACAGACACATAGAGACACAGAGACACATAGAGACACATAGAGACACAGAGACACATAGAGACACATAGAGACACAGAGACACATAGAGACACAGAGGCACAGAGAGACACATAGAGACACATAGAGACACAGAGACACATAGAGACACATAGAGACACAGAGACACATAGAGACACAGAGACACATAGAGACACATAGAGACACAGACACATAGAGACACAGAGACACATAGAGACACAGAGACACATAGAGACACACAGAGACACATAGAGACACATAGAGACACAGAGACACATAGAGACACACTGAGGTGGTCACAGATGCATTTCTTTCTGTGCAGCTGTCTAAACCTAGGTTTTAGTCTCTATGTGGTTCTATTTAAACAAAACGTGTCAGTTTATCCCTCACACTTGTCTGGCAGGCCGCTTCCTCCTGAAACACAAGCCCACAGCGCGGCAGCGATCGTATACCGCGGTTACGAGGCGTCTCCAGAGACTTTAACAGAAGACACTTTAGCCTGGTATTTAAAATGATAACACCTGAAGCGCTGACCTGATTTGTGATAACATTAGCCTCTTAGCTGCTGTAAGCTTTTGTTTTGCTAGCTGGGACTTCTTTAGCCTTACTCAGCATATGTCAACAACTGTGTGTAATAGTAGAATGGCACAAAAATTGATTATCTGCTTTTGCTACACTCACTAACACACATTTTAAGGCTTAGAATGTTTCTTGGCTTTGACTCATGCAGTCACATCTCTCACTGCACCATGACAGAGAAACAACTGTCTGGAATAGTTCAAACAGTCGCTGGCTCGTGGTTCTCATCTAATAAAGAAACTATTAAAATGCATAGACATGAACATACATGATGTGTGTGTGGCATCAAACCCTCCTCCTGTGTGTCTGTGTGTGCATGTGTGTGTCTGTGTGTGTCTATGTATGTGTGTGTGTCTGTGTGTGTATGTGTCTGTGTGCTGTGTGTGTAGGGGTGTGTGTGTGTCTGTGTGTGTATATATATATGTGTGTCTGTGTGTGTCTATGTATGTGTCTGTGTGTGTATGTGTCTGTGTGCTGTGTGTGTATGTGTCTGTGTGCTGTGTGTGTAGGGGTGTGTGTGGGGGTGTGTCTGTGTGTGTATATATATATGTGTGTCTGTGTGTGTCTATGTATGTGTCTGTGTGTATGTGTGCTGTGTGTGTATGTGTCTGTGTGCTGTGTGTGTATATATGTGTGTGTCTGTGTGTGTCTATGTATGTATGTGTATGTGTCTGTGTGCTGTGTGTGTAGGGGTGTGTGTGTGTGTGTGTGTATGTGTGTTTAACAGTTGTGTTACATTATTGATGTGTCTGGATATATTTTGTGCATATTTTATGGCTCACTTAGGCGCCAGCGTTTTAGGCTGATATTCTGAGAGTTTAACTAAATCCTCCTCTGCTCACCCCCAACACATTTAAGAGAATCTTTAAGAATTCAGACTTTTTTCTGGGTGGTAAAAATGATGAGACTAGAGATAAAGTGGTTTCGAGGGCTGCAGAGTTTAAGTGGTTAGAGAAAGGTAAACACAACGGTCCATATCGCACTGTTTTCTGATCTATAATGACGTTTCCTCATCACAAACAGACCTGAAGTTGTGTTTTGTTTCTTTCACACATGTTTAACACACAAACCCTGCATATTTAGGCAGAGTTTTTCTCTCAAACTGAAAACACTCTGTTCCACCTCATGATGTCATCATGTGGCAATACACACAGAGACAGACAGAGACACACAGAGACACTGTCCACTGTGCTCTACTGTGTTTTTAAACTTCACACACCTTCACTAGAATCATTTGGATCATTTCAGGTTTGGAATTTCCAGCCTTTACTGAGGAGCTATTAACTTGAAAACTACCACTTCATGATGGAAGGAACAAGGTGGAACAGAGCATTTTGAGCTTTGAAGATAGAGAGAGAGACTAATAATAAAGTGTTACTCAAACATGTGTCAATGAAGCAAAACACAACTCCAGGTCTGTTTTTGAGGAGAGAACAGCATTAGAACATGGATTAAAGTTTTGTGTGATCCAGGAGATTTAATAGTTTTTCCTTCAGGGTTGTGTTGTAAAGTTGAAAATTATGTTATGATTTAGGAAATTGGATTTTGAGAGAAAACCTCAGCAAACCAACTTAGTGTCCTATTTGTTAGCATCCCATTTCAATTTGAGTAGATCCATAAATCTGGCCTCTGGTCTTTCTCACAGACTGTGTAAAGAAGTGGACTGAGTGAGTGTGACGTCACCTCAGCGTTCAGCTCATCCAGGCTAATGCTAACAGTTATAGCTGTAACCAACTTGTTTCTAAACTAAATGTTGTTGCAGAGAGTATGACTATGTCCGTCTTCATCAGTTATATTAAAGCTGCACTGTGTAACTTTTATGATGAAGAGTGCTGCTTGTCTCCAGAGATGCCATTTATTTACATGGAATATTCCACAGTATTGCATTATGTTTATGTCTTTAGATTTTATGGTTCAAACATACCTTGAAAAACATTGCCTTAATGGAGATTTTAATAATGCCATACTGTGGAACATGTGAAGCAAAACAATAACATTGGGGAGAAAAACAGCTCCTGCAGTTTAAAGCTTTTAGCGTGTGTTCTTCATAAGTGCCCTGGGTACATATCGGAGACATGTAATATGCTCTTTTTGTTTTATTCTTTAAATCTATTTATTTCAAGTTAAATCTGAGCCCTACGTTTGTGTTAACACCACATTTATCTGCTAAAAAGCTCAGAGCAATATCTCCACAAGATCTCTCCACAGATCTGACCTGTAACTTGACTCATCTGGCCTGCCTGTTCCTATGGATATACAGTTGTCCCTCGCTATATCGTGGTTCACCTTTCACGGTCTCACTGTTTCACAGATATATTTGTGTGCAGTTTTGCATGCTTTTTTTTTTTTTTTTTACAGTGTATGAACGTGCATTGTGTTCTGCGTCCTGATTGGCTAAGAGACTGTAGACCATTGTCAATGAATCTCCTCCGTGCCCTGTCTCCTGTACAGTACAGAATGTGTTCAGACAAATTTATGTAACCTTTATTTGACGTATATTACTTTATGTTTTAAAATGTATTTGGGTCATTAGTATTTTGTTTATTACTTTGTATTTATTTTATTAACAAAACCCACAATGTCGATGAAACGTTCTGCACTGACGCTTTGGACTTAAGTGTTTCTTTGCACGGAGAGGCGCTTCTGCGGGCATACCACTGGAACAGAGACATGTGAACAACAAATTTAAAGCATAGTATACAAAGGTTTGAACTTTGAGAGGGTTTAAACAAGAGAGAAATGTGGAAAATGTTAATGCCTGTGTGAGTGTGAGTGTGTGTACAGCTTTAAAACATATATAACAATTGTTAAAAAATACTTACTGAATACTTAGCGGATTTCTCCTATTGTGGGTTATTTTTAGGATGCAACCCCTGTGATAAATGAGGGACCACTGCAGATGCTTTTAATGTCATAATATGGAACATTACAGACGCGTTACAGACCCTTCACTAGAATGAATGAATGCATTTGAAAAGATAATAGACAACAGAACTAGAATGACTCGTTTCAGACTCCATGTTAGGGTTACATTTGGGGGTTTGTTCATGTCTTTTTGGTAGAAAAGACCCATTTCTGAGGTGGTGTATTCAGTTTTCAGCTCTCCAAAACAATTTGGTGAAGCTCGTGGTCTTGTTTGTGTCAGATAGTGTCCCAGTATCCAAACAGCAGGATTTGAGCCAATATTCTGTAGTTGTGTTGTATTTTTCTGTAGTAGTTACGTTTGCAGTGGTGTTTCCTAGTGAGATTATCGAAGACGTTTGTCCCCAAGGCCTGGAGTACAGCTGAAAACCTCCCTCTCCCTGATGGTTCAGCTCAGCAGGAGGTGGGCTATTTGTGGAACATATGAGTGAGCTGTTACTAAATCTGGCTTTGTTTTAAATCTGCAAAATAACATGCAACACTGGGAAAATATTATAATACCATGCAAATTTGATTATGTAATGAGGGCAGGGGTCTATAGAACGCTGAGGGAGATTCACTGTTTTTGAAAGAAATATCCAAACTTATGATTCACAAATGTTCAACCCATAGACTGTATATATAAATGGACATAGCTAACCTGCTAAATGCCGTGTTCCAAACAGGAAGTGATCATGGGCACACTTCCGGCTCCATCGACTCCAATTCACTTTACATTGAAAAACCGTGGCCCCTCTCTTTGTTACTGCTGCTGTCAGACCCGTCTTTACCCAAGGTCATTCCTGCTAGTGTTAGCAACAGGTTTAATTGACAGTGTTGCTAACCTTCAACTTCCTCACTCCACATTGGCTCTTTGGTTGCTATGATACTCGCCATCGGAATTCCAAACATGGAACTGGGCTCCAAATTTGCTCCTCGCTCTAAACGTGGGGTTTAGGGAAGATTCAGAACAGAGGGAGGCATCCATTTCCAGGTTACAGGTTTAGCATTTAGCTTTTAGCATTTTGCATTGAAACTGGCACCTAAAATGAGAGACTCTTTCTGAGCGAATACCAAAACCACTAAAATAAAAGAAAGCCAAAACATTAAATGAATGAGACGCAAGGTTCAATGTTTTGTCATTTGGAATAAATTAGCTTTAGAATTATTATAAGTAAATTTTAAAAAAGTAAAAAATTGATATGAACATGCTTACACTGTATCTGGGCACACAGATGTCACGTGTACGACATTTGAAATCAAAATCTTGTTGTACCTGGTTTGTCGTGTTTGTTTGGTTCTCATCTGCTTCACTTGTTTCTCAGTGTTTCTACAGATTGTCGTTTGATATTGGATCGTTTCCTGTCAAACTGTGAATCCCATTTGTCCAGCATGTGTGTCCATCTGTGGCCCCTCTGGCAGTGCCCTGAGCAGGCCTCATACAGACAATCTACAGAAATATCCTCCAGCTCTGGTTAATAAAAGACGAGAGCCACCATCACGTTTGACCTGGTTTGGAGACACTATAAAAATGAACGTAGAAAACTGTTTGAGATTGTGCTGGACATAAATGTCATTTCAGTATGGAGATTCAGAGATTTATGGAGATTTATTTATTTTTGTTTTTTTTGTCAAACAAGACAGATACAGTTGTCCCTCACTATATTGCGGCTCACCTTTCGCAGCCTCACTGTTTCTCGGTCTCACTTTTTCACAGATTTTTTTGTGCAATTTTGCATGCTTTTTTTTTACAGTGTATGAGCGTCCATTGTGTTCTGCGTCCTGATTGGCTAAGGGACGAGCCATGTCTCCTGTACAGAATGTATACAGCCAAATTTACATAATTGTTGGATCGACACTACAGCGGAGCGGCGCTAAGACGAAGAGGCACGATCAGAGGACTGTGAACTATGCCTGAGCCACTATCAATTAATTAAACAAGAGAGAAATGTGAAAAAATGTTAATGCCTAACTGAGAAAAGTGTATAATCGTGTGTATCAAAATAACAACATTCGGACCAGTGGACACTCTACCAACCGAGCCACTATCCCTTTAAATCAACTTAAATGCAATTTCTCCTGTAGACAAAGTGTAAAGAAGTGGACTAAGTGAGTGTGACGTCACACACAACATTCAGCTTCAAATGAAGCCCATCGAGGCTAGGAGTTATAGCGGTGAATATGGAGCCGAGTTCTGACTGCGAGTGGTCCTGCTAAACCACCCACAATGCTGGTTTAGCAGGGAGTGGGCGCTCAGCAGCGCTGTCAATCAAACCTGTTATTAATGCTAGAAGGAGTGACCTTGGGGAAAGAAGTTTTTCTGTTATTAATGTTCATATCTTGATTTACAGAGACAATAGTGAAATAAAAAACCCAGAATCATGTAGAGCAGGTTAGTACGAACATTTAAGACCAAAATGATGAGTCTGACAGCAGCAGTTACAGGGACACAGTTTTTACATAGAAAGTGAACTAGAGCAGTCGATGAAAGTGCACCCATGATCACTTCCTCTTTGGAACGCGGCGGCTAGCAATATAGCTATGTCCATTTATATAAACAGTCTATGACTCTAGATCAGTCATGTTTTTTTCTAGGTCTGTTGGATACATTTAAGTTGATTACCTTCACTTTAACTTTCAAATTCTGCTTTGGATCAACCAATCAGCAACGAATCGAAAACAAAAAGTGAAATGATCTAGATGGAAACTATTCTATAAACGTAAATCATTTAAACTGAGCTTGGAGTTCCCTTTTTGCAGTGTAGAAGGCATGTGTTCTATGGAAAAATGCCCCCGGACAAGCCAATTCCTCACACAATGGGTAATGACGCGAGGACGGAGAGGCTACAGACTCTGTCACAGCCGTCACGGGAACAGACGTGTGGAGTACAGTATAAATATAAAGCATACAGATAAGTGATTGACAGCAGTTGCTTTGGGAGGTAAAATGGAATGGTTGGACTTGGATGAAACAGAAGAAGAGGAAGAGGCAGCCTCGTCTGTCAGAGTAAGAGGCTCCAGGATTGATTTGTGTTGATGTTTTTAGATTGAACTGCAAACCACACCTGCTACCCCAGATGTGTGTCTTGTCTGTTTAATGTGACAGTTGCATTCTTTGTTTTCGTGAGTTTCAATGTGAAGCTGCTCCATAAATCTACATCTTTTCAATATGTAAACATGTTTTCAGCATTTCCTCACAGTAGGCGATACGTAGTAGCATATTCATTTATATCAGCGGCAGAGGTTTGAAACGCTGACAGCTTTAGCCACTGTACAACATGTATGCTAACCTAAACAGCGCCAAAATTAGCTATATGCGCTAACAAGTTGAATCCTCATGATTAAGATGGGTTTCCATGTCCAACAACTGTGGCTCCTTTAAAGCAGCCCTGTTGTGTTTGTGTCTCTACAGTTATAATCTATGACACCCAGAACATTGTTAGAATTTACATTTTAAATCTAAAACCACTTCATAAAAGACACAAGTCCACTGATTTCCGCAAAAGAAAACTGCAGTCACTGACGTCACTGAAAATGTCATCACAACAAAGCGCCGCCTGCTGTCGGCGCCCCCTGTGGATACCTGTGTATCATACTAGAGCAGCACTTTTTTTTTTTCATTTGAACCAAAATGACTACACGACGCTGTCGAATCCTACAAGTATCACCGATTAAGAAAATAAAACTGGAGAAGGAAGCGTGTATGTCACAGTGGGCGTGTACGTCACAGTGGGCGCGTCACAGTGGGCGCGTCATAGTGGGCGTGTACGTCACAGTGGGCGTTTCACAGTGGGCATGTATGTCACAGTGGGTGTGTATGTCACAGTGGGCGTGTACGTTACAGTGGGTGTGTATGTCACAGTGGGCGCGTCATAGTGGGCGTGTGTCACAGTTTGCATGTACATCACAGTGGGTGTGCATGTCACAGTGGGCATGTACATCACAGTGGGTGTGTATGTCACAGTGGGCGTGTACATTACAGTGGGTGTGTATGTCACAGTGGGCGTGTACGTCACAGTGGGCGCGTCATAGTGAGCGTATACATCACAGTGGGCGTTTTACAGTGGGCGTGTACGTCACAGTGGGCGCATCATTGTGGGCGTGTGTCACAGTGGGCATGTACAGTGAGGCAAATAAGTATTTGAACACCCTGTGATTTTGCAAGTTCTCCCACTTAGAAATCATGGAGGGGCCTGAAATGTTCATCTTAGGTCCATCTCCACTGTGAGAGACATAATCTAAAAAAAAATCTGGAAATCACATTGTATGATTTTTTTTTTTTTTTTTTTGTATGTTACTGCTGCAAATAAGTATTTGAACACCTGAGAAAATCAATATTAATATTTGGTACAGTAGCCTTTGTTTGCAATGACAGAGGTCAAACGTTTCCTATAGTTTTTCACCAGGTTCGCAAACACTGCAGGAGGGATTTTGGCCCACTCCACCACACAGATCTTCTCTAGATCAGTCAGGTTTCTGGGCTCAGAAAGCCTCACTGGTTCTTGGTGTCTTGGTCTATTGTACTATGTGTCATTGTGAGTCAATTATGGCATTATATTTGGAGAATACAATGAGTATCATTCTGCATCATAAAAATGGGAAGTAGCGTTGCTAAGCAGGTCTCCTCATCATAAACTCTGATTGTGAGAATATAACGCTTTGGAATGAGAGCTGGTTGGCTGTGTGAGAATGGTCTAAAAAGTAGTTCTAAAGCTGTGCTTGCGGCTTGAGCATGGGTGTGTGTATACTGCTGCCGAAGGGTTTGTGTGAGCTGGGAACAAGTTAAACACATTTAAATATCTATTTCTTCATGGTTTGAAAATTGTGAATTCCAGTTTTAATGATTTTGCAAATGATTCATGTTAAAGAATGTGAACTGTGAGGGGTTCCTTAGTAAATGGTGGACTAGAGAATACTTAACCTCACCCACCACAGACTGTGTAAAGAAATGGACCAAGTGAGTGTGATGTCATCAGGGTTCAGCTCCAAATGAAGCTCATTGAGGCTAGCAGGTAAAGGGGCCAATTTGAAGCAGAGTTTCATATCTGTAATTCTGACCGCGAGTATCATAGCAACCAAAGAGCCAATCTGGAGCGATGTTGTGGAAGGTAATGGCCCTTCCCGCCCACACCTCTGGTTTGGTAGGGGGCGAGTACTTAGCAATGCTGTCAATCAAACCTGTTGCTAACACTAGTGGGAGTGACCTCTGGGAAAGAATGTATCTGATTTGTCTGTTATTAATGTTCATATCTTGATTTACAGACATAATAGTGAAATAAAAACACCAGGATCATGTAGAGCAGGTTAATACGAACATTTAAGACCAAAATGACGAGTCTGACAGCAGCAGTTACAGAGCGAGGGGACACAGTTTTTCAATGGAGAGTCTATGTAGCCGGAAGCGTGCACATGTTCACTTACTATTTGGAACATGGTGGCTTGCAGGCTAGCTATGTCCATTTATACATACAGTCTATGGTCCCCACAGACAGGGACAGAGGAAGTGGTGCCAGAGTGTCCTTTAGCCTTTACTCAGCTGTTAGCCTGACTGTCCCTTAGCGCCATGCTATAGCTTCAGCTGCCACAGTTTTCTATACGCAGGGGTCAAAGGTTGCGCACATTCCCATTGCAGAGGCCACGTCTGGTTGACACAAGCACTGAGGGAGCAAAAGGATGTGTTTTTACAGTGTACAGGGACCGGAAATACTTTGAGTTTGAGTAAATACAAGGCATCAGCCTGCTCATGTTTATGGATTTGAACTGCATTGTTGGACAAACTGTTCAATTTACAAATTATTTTGAATACGTCCAAGTTTCCAGGGCTTTGCTAAGAGTTAAGTTTTTTAGGTGAGGAGCCCGCCACCATGAAGATATTTTTGCTTTGCCTGTAATGTTCAACAGTATGGCATTTCAACAGTTACACGTGTTAATGCTTAAAAATATCTCGACATGTACTCTGTTGCATTCTCCTATTGCCTGACCAGTAGATCGAACCAGTCATTTGGGGCTGGAACTGTCATCTGCTTGTTTGAGATATATATGTTTTAGTGCCATTTTCATGGGGTCAAGCAGGTTGCAGACCCTCCGACAGAAAAGTTACATAGTGCAGCTTTAACTGAGTCTTAACTGGGTCATATTTGGACAGCTGATCAAGAAGTGAAGTTTGAGAACAGCTGTGGCCTTCATTTGACTGGGATTTGAAGAGTAATTTTGTGCAACCAAATGTAAAAACAGCTAAACATGTCTTGTATAGACTCAGTCCTGTATATTTTTAGTAAATATACAGTGTGAGAGTAACGCACTAATGTTCTGCTCATGTTCAAATAAGCTCCATGTGTTTTCTGAAGGACAGAGCTGTGTTTCTTCTCCACTGAAACACTGTATTCTGCAGTTCTTGTGTCACTGAAGCAGGCTCCCACTGCTCTGAGCTGACAGGCTACTCTACACCTCACTGACCTCTCTCCCTCCCCCTCTCTCTCTCTCCCTCTCTCTTCTCCCTCTCTCCCTCTCCCCCTCTTTTTGTGTCTCTCCTCTCTGAAGCAGGTCCACAGGTGAGTGGTTCAGCTTCATTTTTATATATTGAGTTCAGCAGTAAACAGTTTTTTTCTCTCTCCCTTTGTCCTTCCCCTCTCTTCTCTCTCCTCCCTCTCTTTCTGTCTCTCCTCTCTTTCTCCCTGTCCTCTCTGAAGCAGGTCCACTTGTGAGCGTTACCCCCCTTCATTTCTGTGTATTGAGTTAAGCACTAAACAGACAGTAATAAAAGAGTAATTTATGACTTGGAGTCTTTATAAACTTTTCGAGAGATGCTTCAGACCAATCAGACGCCTCCAAACACAGCTGCATTCTGCCAGCGCCTCACTATTGGATCGTCTTGTTGTTAAGCCTGAACCTTTTCTTACTTTATAGGCTCAAGCTACAGCTGTGTTAAAGATGCACTATGTAACTTCTCTGCTGAGGGTCTACCACCTCCTTGTCTCCATGGAGATTTAGGCCTGTAATCGACTACATAATCCTTGTTGGACTAAAGACATCTGCTGCCAATCAATTCATCGTCTGACCCAAACTGCACTTAGTATACTACACCTGCAGGGGGAGTTCATGCAGAAATGTTCAACTAAAAAGCCCATGTGACGCTATTCTCTGATCTGTTCTAATGTTGTTTCCTCATCAGTAACAGACCTGGAGTTGTGTTTTGTTTCATTCACACATGTTTAACACACAAACCCTGCATATTCATGCTGTATCTTTTTATCAATCAGAAAACACTCTGTTCTCAATTCTGATGTTATGTGGTGATACAGGAAGTGCTCCTCTGTATTTTTTAACGAGGTCACAGTTAAATCTCTACTGGTTCATAAGTACATTTTATTAATGCATTATAAACGTCGTCCATCCGCTGCATAGAAGTAAACACATTTGAACAGTGTATCTCATAGTTATCCTGACCTTTAAGTTTTAAGTTTTTTAAGTTTTTTTTGTTTTTTTTTTTTGTTTTTTTTTTTTAAGTTTAATATTTCAAATGTCTCTAATGTCTCTTCTTACAACTGTTCAACTTCAGACATTTGTAAATCCCCATTAGAATTTGCTGTGTTTTCAAATGAAACTGAATGTGAGAATTCAACATGATAATAATGACCATATGTTATCCATCTGGTCACTAGTGGTTTAGTTCTGGTTTAGCTCTAGTTTAGACCTGGTTTAGTCCAAGTTCAGCCCTTAATTAGTCTTGTTTTAGTCCTGGTTTATACTTGGTCCTGGTTTAGTCCTGGTTTAGACCAGGTTTAGTCCTGGCTTAGTCCAGGCTTAACCCTTGGTTAGTCCTGGTTTAGTCCTGGTTTTGCGCTTGGTTAGTCCTGGTTTAGTCCAGGTTTAACCCTTGGTTAATCCTCGTTTAGTCCTGGCTTAGTCCTGGCTTAGTCCTGGTTTAGACCTGGTTTAGATCTGGTTTATACATGGTCTAGTCCAGGTTTACCCCTTGGTTAGTTCTGGTTTTGCTTTTGGTCAGTCCTGGTTTAGTCCAGGTTCAGACCTGGTTTAGTCCTGGTTTAGTTCATGTTTAGCCCTTAGTTAGTCCTGGTTTAGTCCACACTTAGCCCTCGCTTAGCCCTTGGTTAGTCCTGGTTTAGACCTGGTTTAGTCCTGGTTTAGTCCTGGTTTTGCTCTTGGTCAGTTCTGGTTTAGTCCTGGTTTAGCCCATGTTTAGCCCTTAGTTAGTCCAGGTTTAGCCCTTGGTTAGCTCTGGTTTAGTCCTGGTTTAGACCTGGTTTAGTTCTGGTTTAGTCCTGGTTTAGTCATGGTTTAGTCCTGGTTTAGACCTGGTTTAGTCCTGGTTTAGTCCATGTTTAGCCCTTAGTTAGTCCTCGTTTAGTTCTGGCTTAGTCCTAGTTCAGTCCAGGTTTAGCCCTTGGTTTGTTTGGGTTTAGTCCCGGTTTAGACCTGGTTTAGAGCTGGTTTAGACATGGTTTAGTCCTGGTTTAGCCCTTGGTTAGTCCTGGTTTAGACCTGGTTTAGTCCTGGTTTAGACCTGGTTTAGTCCTGGTTTAGACATGGTTTAGTCCTGGTTTAGTCCTGGTATATACTTGGTCCTGGTTTAGTCCTGGTCCAGTCCTGGTCTAGTCCTGGTTTAGACCTGGTTTAGATCTGGTTTAATCTTGGTTTAGTCCTAGTTTAGCCATTGGTTAGTTCTGGTTTAGACCTGGTTTAATTTATTTTATTTTATTTATTGGTTTATTTGACAGGGACAGTGTACATTAATAGCATTGCTGCAAATGCACCAGAATTAGCCAAAAGGCTATTTTTCATCTGTTGTCCCTAGACAGATGGCAAACCTGTATCCCTAAAAACAAGAGTAAAATATTATAAAGTGAAAATTACAATATAGTATAGAAAAAAACATTAAAAACAGATATAATCTTGGTTTAGTCCTGGTTTAGCCTTTGGTTAGTCCTGGTTTAGTCCTGTTCTGCTCTTTAAACTTCAGTAGAAAACTGGTTCTGTCGTTGCAGAGTAAGAGTAGAAGCACGTTCAAATATCTAACCATAGTGTTATTTGTGTTTTGTCCACTAGGGACAGCTGTCTCAGGCTCTGAACGGGCTCTCAGACCGGGCGACTGAAGCTAAAGAGTTCCTGGTTCAACTCCGGAACACGGTGCAACACATTCAGGTAAAAACATTAATACAGTGATTATATTACTACTGTGATGTTGTATGTGGGGCTTTTGGAGTAACATTTTCATTCCAAACATAAAAGATTGGACTTCAAATAAACACAGATATAAACAGTTGAATACAGATACAAACTACACTAAACACAGATACAAACTACACTAAACACAGATACAAACTACACTAAACACAGATACAAACTACACTAAACACAGATGCAAACTACACTAAACACAGATGCAAACTACACTAAACACAGATGCAAACTACACTAAACACAGATACAAACTACACTATAAACTACACTAAACACAGATACAAACTACACTATAAACTACACTAAACACAGATACAAACTACACTATAAACTACACTAAACACAGATGCAAACTACACTAAACACAGATGCAAACTACACTAAACACAGATGCAAACTACACTAAACACAGATGCAAACTACACTAAACACAGATGCAAACTACACTAAACACAGATACAAACTACACTAAACACAGATACAAACTACACTATAAACTACACTAAACACAGATACAAACTACACTATAAACTACACTAAACACAGATACAAACTACACTATAAACTACACTAAACACAGATACAAACTACACTATAAACTACACTAAACACAGATATAAACTACACTATAAACTACACTAAACGCAGATATAAACTACACTAAACGCAGATATAAACTACACTAAACACAGATATAAACTACACTAAACGCAGATATAAACTACACTAAACGCAGATATAAACTACACTAAACGCAGATATAAACTACACTAAACACAGATATAAACTACACTAAACACAGATATAAACTACATTAAACACACATATAAACTACACTAAACACAGATATAAACTACACTAAACACAGATATAAACTACACTAAACACACATATAAACTACACTAAACACAGATATAAACTACACTAAACACAGATATAAACTACACTAAACACAGATATAAACTACACTAAACACACATATAAACTACACTAAACACAGATATAAACTACACTAAACACAGATATAAACTACATTAAACACACATATAAACTACACTAAACACAGATATAAACTACACTAAACACAGATATAAACTACACTAAACACACATATAAACTACACTAAACACAGATATAAACTACACTAAACACAGGTATAAGCTGTAAACTAAACCTGCCTCACCATAAGACATTTCCATACTTGTATATAAACGTATAAACAGGCACAAACTAATGACCAAGGCGCAGTCAAAGCACATTACTCACATTATAATCTCATGTGGCGTTAGCGATGAACCCGCCCACTCCACACAACAGTTTGACTCACTGAGAAACTGAGTGTGAACCCACAGGAAGATAACAACACAGACTTTACATGGGAGGATTTTGTAACCAGAGCAGACAACAAGGGTTCACAAGCAAAGATGGAGTATGTAACTTTTCTGGTGTAGGATCTGCTCGTCTCCGTGGAGATATACTTACATTGCTGGGAATCTTCTTCAACTCTAAATGAAACTCATCCAGGCTAGCAGTTATAGGGGCCAATTTGGAGTTCCATATTTGGAATTCCGACCTCGAGTATCATAGCAACCAAAGAGCCAATCCAGACTCAATCAAACCTGTCCCGGAGCTGTTATCACCGGAGTTAGGACACACGGGGCCTCTGCTGTCTCAGGACATACAGTCTTGATAAAGATAATGTGAGACTGAGGTCCTGTGATAGAGCTATATCTACAGTTACACCACGTAGACTGATTAACAGAAGGACAGTTAGACTGTCCAATCAGAGACATTTAGTTCACATTCCCTGTAACAAGATAACATCCAGTCCTACTGAAACTAACTTAAACCTGCTGTACTCAATGTTAGATCTTTATGTAACAAGTCATTTTTAATTAATGATTTTGTCTCTTGTTTTAATCTTGATTTTACAGAATTGTTCAAAATAATAGCAGTACAATATGACTGACCAGAATAATCCAGGTTTTTAGTATATTTTTATATCTACATGGCAAACAAGTTACCAGTAGGTGCAGTATATTCTCAGAAAACAAACAAGACCCAGCATTCATGATATGCACACCCTTAAGTCTGTGCCACTGGGCAACTACTTGAAAGGTGTGTGTTCAACAAAAATAGCAGTGTGGCATCCAATCAGTGAGGTCATCAATTTTGTGGAAAAAAACAGGTGTGAATCAGGTGGCCCCAATTTAAGGATGAAGCCAGCACTTGTTGAACATGCATTTGAGAAAAATGGGTCGTTCAAGACATTGTTCAGAAGAACGGCGTACTTTGATTAAAAAGTTGATTGGAGAGGGGAAAACCTATAAAGAGGTGCAAAAAATTATAGGCTGTTCAGCTAAAATGATCTCCAATGCCTTAAAATGGAAAGCAAAACCAGAGAGACGTGGAAGAAAATGAAAGACAACCATCAAAATGGATTGAAGAATAATCAGAATGGCAAAGGCTCAGCAATTGATCAGCTCCAGGATGATCAAAGACAGTC
The DNA here is from genome assembly GCF_009829125.3 of Periophthalmus magnuspinnatus. Lineage (NCBI taxonomy): Eukaryota > Metazoa > Chordata > Actinopteri > Gobiiformes > Gobiidae > Periophthalmus > Periophthalmus magnuspinnatus. The sequence goes on along the minus strand of NC_047147.1, from coordinate 588,869 downwards.
TGGAGTTACCTGTAAGTGCTGTGTGAAGATAATCTATTTTCAAGAATCCTGGCAAAGTTCCTCTGTTTAAAAAAAGGCATGTGGAGAAGTGGTTACAATTTGCCAAAGAACACATCAACTGGCCTAAAGAGAAAATGGAGGAACATTTTGTGGACTGATGAGAGTAAAATTGTTCTTTTTGGGTCCAATGGCCACAGACAGTGTGTGAGACGACCCCCAAACTCTGAATTGAAGCCACAGAACACAGTAAAGACAGTGAAGCATGGTGGTGCATTATGATATGGGGAATGTTTCTCCTACTATGATGTTGGGCCGATTTATCGCATACCAGGGATCATGGATCAGTTTGCATATGTCAGAATATTTAAAGAGGTCATGTTGCCTTATGCTGAAGAGGACATGCCCTTGAAATGGGTGTTTCAACAAAACAATGACCCCAAACACACAAGTAAACGAGCAAAGTCTTGGTTCCAAACCAACAAAATGTAGTGGCCACCCGAATCCCCGGACCTTAACCCAATCAAGAACTTGTGCGGTGAAGTGAAAAATGCTGTTTATGAAGAAAAACCAAGAAATGTAAATGAATTGTGGAATGTTGTTAAAGAATCATGGAGTGGAATAACAGCTGAAAGGTGCCACAAGTTGGTTGACTCCATGCCACACAGATGTGAAGCAGTTATTAAAAAAACTGTGGTCATACAACTAAATATTAGTTTAGTGATTCACAGAATTGCTAAATCCTACAAACAAAAATGTTTCTACTAAATAATTTTGAGTTTGTACAGTCAATGGCAGACACTGCTATTAAGAGCAGCCTTAAGAGCGTGCATGTCATCAATGTTGGGTCTTGTTTGTTTTCTGAGAATCTACTGCACCTATTGGTAACTTGTTTGCCATGTAGAAATAAAAAATATATATTAAAATCCTGGATTATTCTGGTTAGTCACATTGCACTGCTATTATTTTGAACAAGACTGTATGTTTTTAACCAAAACATGGCTTGAAAAAACACAGGTAACGCAATTCTAGAGGGATCAGCTCCACCCAACTTCAAATTTGAATCTGAAACACGTGTAAACAAAAAGGGTGGAGGTGTGTGTGCATTTTTTAGAGATAATTTAGTTACTCACAGATTGTCATTTGGGGTGTTTTCATCTTTTGAGTATGTTTCCTTTAAAATGGAGCTAAAACAATCCCCCTCCATACTCTACTTAGTCATATACAAACCTCCCCAGCACTGTCTGAGTTTTATTGATGATTTTACTGAGATGCTTTCAGTCGTATGCACAGACTTTGATGGTTTAGTCATTACAGGTGATTTTAATGTACACGTGGATAATGTTTTTGACAGAAACACTAAAGAGCTCAGTTCTGTCCTTGAAACCTTTGGTCTGACTCAGCATGTCAGCGAGCCCACCCACAACAGAGGACACACTCTGGACCTGCTCATTACAAAAGGAGTAAATATTTCAAATGTCAATGTGGTGGATGTTGCTCTGTGTGATCATTTCTGTGTCTTCTTTGACCTGTCTGTTATTCCCAAACCAGCGGCTGGTCCTGCAGTTGTTCGAAGGAGAGACTTAAATGATAAAACAGGTGCACTGTTCATGGAAATGATACACTTTGAAAATGCTTCATGTTCTAATGTTGATGATTTGGTGAACTCTGTAACTTTGAGTGTTTTGAATGTTCTGGACACCATTGCCCTGATGAAAATTAAAATGGTTAAATATAAGCAGAAAGCGTCGTGGAGGAATGATGACTCGGTCAGGGCACAGAAAAGGGAGTGCCGGAGGGCCGAGCGGGAATGGCACAAGTCAAAGCTCCAGGTTCATTTTGAGATTTACAGAGAAAAAATGTACATGTACAACCACAGTTTATGTAGAACAAGGCAAACGTATTTTTCTGACATTATTGGAAGTTGCAGTAACAACTTATGTCCTGTTTGCTACAGTAAACAGATTAACAAACCCTCCAGCTCCACTGCCGTTAGAACTAATTTTTAGACCCCAGCACAGCATTGAGACTGTGATCCTGTTACTGTAGATCTGAGTTCTGCTTTTGACACTGTTGATCATTGGATCCTCTTACAGAGACTAGAGGACTGGGAGGGCATCTCTGGTACTGCACTAAACTGGTTTGAGTCCTATCTAGAAAACAGGGAGTACTTTGTTGGAAAATATATCTCAAATAAAATGTCCCTGACCCGTGAGGTACCCCAGGGGTCAATTCTGAGACCACCGTTGTTCAACCTCTACATGCTGCTGTTAGGCCAGTTAATACGCAGCAATAATGTGTCTTACCACAACTCTGCAGATGACACTCAGATCTATGTCTCACTGGCAGCAGGTGAATATGGACCAGTGGATTCACTCTGCCACTGCATCCAACAGATCAGTGTGTGGATGCAAAACAACTTTCTCCAGCTAAACTCAGACAAGACTGAAGTCATAATCTTTGGCCCACAGAAAGAAGTGAGAAAGTGTTAGCAGTCACCTTCAGTCTCTCTCTCTAAAACCTTTAAATCAGGCTAGAAATCTAGGGGTAATAATGGACTCAGACTTGAACTTTATCAGCCACATCAAATCAGTAACATCTGCAGCTTTTTACCATCTAAAAAGATGTTAAAAATCAATGCGTACAATTCAACTCCCAAAATGACCACTTTGTGTGAATGTGTTTGGGTTGTTTAGTTCACTGTTTCTTCTTCTTGTAGATGTGATGGTCCCTTTGCTTGTTGTTGTTGCAGGAGAATGGCGTTGAGTTTGAGGCATGTCTCGTGGCTCAATGTGACGCTCTCATCGATGCTCTGAATAGAAGGAAGGCTCAGCTGTTGGCCCGTGTCAACAAAGAACATGAACACAAGCTAAAGGTAAGTCTGATACGGCCACTGTTACTAGACTGTGTATTCCTGTGTACTGCCTCCCCGTGTGGAGCTCACAGGCTGTATAAAGAAGTGAACTAAGTGAGTGTGACATCACCCACACCCATTCCAACCGCAAGTCTCATAGCAACCAAAGAGCCAATCTGGAGTGAGGCTGTTGAAGGTAACACCCCTTCCCACCCACACCGCTGGTTTAGCAAGGAGCGTTGGCAACTTCGGGCAAAGAAGGCACCTGATTTGTCTGTTATCTTGATTTACGCACAGAGTAGAGAAATAAAAACATTAAGATCATCTAGAGTGGGTTAATATGAACAAGACCAAAATGACGCGTGACAGTAGCAGTTTTTCAGTGTAAAGTGAATTGGAGCCTGAGTTGATGGAGTCAGAATCATGCATGCTCACTTCCTATTTGGAACACAGAGGCTAGCAGGTTAGCTATGTCCATTTATATAAACAGTTTATGATCTGGCTCCTTCCCCATCACTGTGCATCCATAGTGTTTATCTGCACTGCCTATGCCTCAGGTCAGGTCTGGGGTTAATGTACAAACTGCACAAACAACCATCATAGGTGTGTGAAGAGCCCAGCCCATGGACACAACAACTGTATACACAGGTGGAAGCAGAGCACTGACCGTTTGGTTGGTAGGTGAATGCTTTAACCACTGAGCCACTTCCTCCCCACATATGTGCCATTGTGCCATTTACATTAGTCAGACTGAAAAAAATATTTGTTCAGAATCGCCCAGTTCATCTGAACAATTTACGGTCTGCATGTTTTTCTCTCGACAGCCAGCAGGGGGTGAGCAACCATCTGTGTTGGTCAATGGGGAGAGATTAGATGTGGTTGAACAGTTTAAATACCTTGGGGTAGTTTTTGACTCTAACCTAAATTTTAAACAGCATGTTAAAAAAATTTCTTATATAATTAAATTAAATCTGTCAAACTTCAAACACATAAGACCTTATCTGACGACAGAATCAGCAAAGGCGTATATGCATGCCATGATATTCAGTCACATGTCTTACTGCTATACCACATGGTCTCACACATCAGAGGCCATCCTGAAGCCCCTAAAGTCCCTCTTCAAAAAAACATTGAAAACACTGGATAAAAAGCCTCTACAGTATCACTATTGTAATATCTTAAGTAAGTATAACATTCTGGATCTTGAAAGTTATCAGGTATTTATGGATGCTTGCCTTATTTTTAAAGTTTTAAATGGACTTGCTCCTCCACCATTAATGGATTTTATAAGTAAAAAAACGACTGACCGAGTTAATACCAGAGCATTGACCAGAGGAGACTATACCGTACAGAGACGCAGGACCAGGTTTGGCCAAATGGTGACATCTGTCAGAGGATCACAGTCATGGAACACATTACCTGCCCATGTCAGGAACTGTGGCTCCTTTTCAACCTTCAAGAACACTCTGAAACACTGGTTGAAAAATAATCAAACATGCTCACACATGTAGATTTTATTATTATTATTATTTTATTTATTTATTTATTTATTTTTCCTGGGACATCTTAAACTCGGAATATGGTCTATTGTGGTTCACTTGTTGTCATGTCTATGTGCACTTTTGGTTTGTCTGTGTTTCTTTAAATTTCCTGTTTTTGACCTGCTTTAGGACAACGGGTGTAAAGTAGCTATTGTGCTAATTCCGGCATATTTACATTGATGCTGTTTGTTGACATGTTGATTAATATGCACTGTCCTAATTAAAATAAATAAATAAAATAAAAAATAAAATTTTTTTGTGATGGCATCTTAGCCGTGGCACAATATGTTTGTGTTCAGCTCATCCAATTTCACGCTTTGGCTCTCTGTGAAAGTCTGAGTTCATTCACTCTTTCATAAAACTGCATGTGAATTAGCGACATTAGCGATGTTAGCATCGGCCCACTCCTCCTCCATGCTCAGGTAATTGGTCCCCTGTCCCTGCCTGTAGTCCTATATACATCATCTATCACAAAGTGCATTGATGCTAGCAGGTTTGCGACTGTTCAAAATCTCATTAGCATTTCACAGAGACTCCTTCAGCTTCAGTCACTGTCAGGTTTGATATAGTCTGATTAGAGTCAAGGAAATTAGTGATGCCTGTTATAGGGAATGTGTGGAGAAAAGTCCCAGAGGTATGTGGGTTAAAGGTGCCATTTTTACTTCTTAAAAACATGAAAAACAGAACTGGTTCACTTTAAACGGTTTGCAGCGGTCCAAAGTTATTCTTCACTTACCTTGCGCATTCTGAGCATGCTAAATAATAAGTGCTTTTCACAACTTTCAAAGGCCACAGTCAAGTTTTGACATCATGGTAAAGCTAACAACAACTAGCATACTTCCTGATTCTCAGACAAATGGTAAATGGTCCACCTTCAAGCCACTCAAAGCACTTTACATCAGTGAACCACTCCAATTCACTTTACATGTTTGTGGTTCAGTCCTGGTTCAGTCTTGGTTTAGTCCTGGTTTAGTCCCGGTTTAGTCCCGGTTCAGTCCTGGTTCAGTCCTGGTTCAGTCCTGGTTTAGTTCTCTCTAAACCTGCAGTGTGGAGTTATATAAACTCCCTCTTGACTTTCTGCTGATTTTGGTGTAGCTGGATGTATTGGACATAATAAACTTGTCTGGATGTAATGAACATAATAAACTTGTGTGCAATATCAGGTTTGACATTTGGGGATGATGTTTTGTTGTTAAAATGCCAAATAATACAATAATACAGGGGTTATAATGTAGTTGTAAATGTTTCACACATCCTGTTCACATGAGCCACAGATGGACTCATGCTGGCTTCAGTTTCAGCACTACATACGTGTTTCTCACAAACTTGGACCTGACGTTAGGTTTGTTACATAATAGAGACAAGTCCACAGGGGTCTGGGCAGTGGGCACATTTTCACATTTGAGCTATTTTAATACAAAAATGTACTCAGATCAGAACGCCTGTAGTGCTGCTGGCGTGTCACACATTTGGAAGTTTGATACATGGCTGAAGCAAATATAAACAATAAATGGTAATGTTGACACACAGGGGTGGATGAAGTACTCCATTTTGTTACTCAAGTAAAAGTACAAATACTGGAGTAAAAAAAAAAACTCAAGTAAAAGTATCACATGTAAAAAGTTTTCTTGGGAGGAGGCCCCGGGGAAGACCGAGCACACGCTGGAGAGACTATGTCTCTCGGCTGGTCCGGGAACACCTTGGGGTCCCACCAGAGGAGTTGGAGGAAGTGTCTGGGGTGAGGGAGATCTGGGAGTCGCTCCTTGGACTGGTAATAAGAGGAAGAACATGGATGGCTTTGCTTGGGCCACGTGTTTTCTTACAATATTATTTTGAAGCATTTTTAATGTGATTCAGAGCCAAGGTCAGCGTGTTTCTATAGGATGCTTCTGTTTACCATAAGAAGCAACCCCATGTCCCCGAGGCTTTAAACACAACACACTTCACCTGCAGTAACAACACCTCCTCCTCACACTGCAGTACTCTGTTGTATCTGCAGTATTCCTCTGAGGATTTGTACTACATCAAACGTGTCATATATTTTACCCTTACCACAGTATTTATACTGGTATTTAATTATGTAACCGAAGAAGGCTTTTTATTGCTTATGTAAGTTCAAAGGTAGTAGTAGTAATGGTAGCAGTAGTAAGTAGTAGTAGTAGTCACAGTAGTAGTCGTAGTGGTAGTGTTTCACAGAGGGTATTACAGGAAAACTCATAAGTGCCATTAAAACCTATAACTACTAAAGTACTAACTGTACACACTTTGGAGTGAGAGCCATGAGTATTTGCAATGGGAGGACATGTGCTTTTCCTACTATTGGTCAACTTCAGACATGAGTGACTCACTCCTGCTTTAGTCCTGCTTTAGTCGTGCTTTAGTCCTGCTTTAGTCCTGCTTTAGTCCTGCTTTAGTCCTGGTCCAGTCCTGGTCCAGTCCTGGTCCAGTCCTGGTCCAGTCCTGGTCCATTCCTGGTCCAGTCCTGGTCCATTCCTGGTCCAGTCCTGGTCCAGTCCTGGTTTAGTCTAGATTCAGTTTTGCTTTAGTCCTGGTTTATTCCAGGTCCAGGCCTGGTTTAGTTCAGGTTCAGTCCTGCTTTAGTCCTGCTTTAGTCCAGGTCCAGTCCTGGTTTAGTCCTGGTTTAGTCTAGGTTTAGTCTAGGTTCAGTTTTGCTTTAGTCCTGGTTTATTCCAGGTCCAGGCCTGGTTTAGTCCAGGTTCAGTCCTGCTTTAGTCCTGGTTTAGTCCAGGTCCAGTCCTGGTTTAGTCCTGGTTTAGTCCAGGTCCAGTCCTGTTGGGTCTGTTGTGGGGCTTGCCTGAAGAAGATCTGAAACCTAAACGAGTTCAGCCTCATTTCTATTCTCGTCTCCTGCTTCAGTGAGGCCAGACGAGGAGACTGCAGTCATCTCTTCAAGTACTGTATATACTACTTCATATACTGTACTATATGTAGTATATATTCTATACGCTACTATATGTACTGTACTATATGAACTACATACTGTGTACAGTACTATAATAATTGTACTACATACTGTATACTATACTGTCGTAACGGTGCGGGTTAGGACCAAGGGATGCAGACTCAGAGCAAGTTGACAGTGTTCATTTACAAGTTCGTGAATATCAGTTTTTAACAGTTCAAGCAAACACACACACGAGGAACCAGGGAGCGGGAGGCAGGCCGGGCGGGCGTAGTGCAGGACGGGGACGGGAAAGCCAGGACCAGAGCGAAGACAGGAACAGGGATGAGACCAGGACAGGCAGGGCCAGCGTAGTCCAGAGAGCGGAACCAGAGCAGGAAGCAGGCGGCACGCCGGAGACCAAGACAGGACAGGTGGTAAGACAGAGGGCTGACTGTACCAGAGCTGGAACGTAGAGGCAGGAGCAGGCACGAGCGAGGACAGGAGTCTGGAAGGTGGTAAAAATCCAAATAAGTACATGCAGGCGAGCAACAAGATACCAAACTAGGCTGGAACATTCACGTTTACACGTGGACAGTCTGGCTGCGAGTGTAGTCTGCCGAGTCCTCTTATACTCAGCAGCAGGTGACGGTGATTGCGCTGATGTGCTCCAGGTGCGTGTGGGAGGAGTCTGGAACTGGATACTGTATACTGTACTATACTATATATACTACATACTGTATACTGTACTATACTATACTATATGTACTACATACTGTATACTGTACTATACTATATATACTACATACTGTATACTGTACTGTACTATACTATACTATATGTACTACATACTGTATACTGTACTATACTATATATACTACATACTGTATACTGTACTATACTATACTATATGTACTACATACTGTATACTGTACTATACTATATATACTACATACTGTATACTGTACTATACTATATATACTACATACTGTATACTGTACTATAATATACTATATATAATACATACTGTATACTGTACTATACTATATGTACTACATACTGTATACTATATGTACTACATACTGTATACTGTACTATACTATATATACTACATACTGTATACTGTACTATACTATACTATATATACTACATACTGTATACTATATATACTACATACTGTATACTGTACTGTACTATACTATATATACTACATACTGTATACTCTACTATACTATACTATATATACTACATACTGTATACTGTACTATACTATACTATATGTACTACATACTGTATACTGTACTATACTATATATACTACATACTGTATACTGTACTATACTATATATACTACATACTGTATACTGTACTATAATATACTATATATACTACATACTGTATACTGTACTATACTATACTATACTATATGTACTACATACTGTATACTATATGTACTACATACTGTATACTGTACTATACTATACTATATATACTACATACTGTACTATACTATACTATATATACTACATACTGTATACTGTACTATACTATACTATACTATATGTACTACATACTGTATACTGTACTATACTATATACACACTACATACTGTATACTGTACTATACTATATGTACTACATACTGTATACTATACTATACTATACTATATGTACTACATACTGTATACTGTACTATACTATATATACTACATACTGTATACTGTACTATACTATACTATATGTACTACATACTGTATACTGTACTATACTATACTATATGTACTACATACTGTATACTGTACTATACTATATTATATGTACTACATACTGTATACTGTACTATACTATACTACATGTACTACATACTGTATACTGTACTATACTATACTATATGCACTACATACTGTATACTGTACTATACTATATATACTACATACTGTATACTGTACTATACTATACTATATGTACTACATACTGAATACTGTACTATACTATATATACTACATACTGTATACTGTACTGTACTATACTATACTATATGTACTACATACTGTATACTGTACTATACTATATATACTACATACTGTATACTGTACTGTACTATACTATACTATATGTACTACATACTGTATACTGTACTATACTATATATACTACATACTGTATACTGTACTATAATATACTATATATAATACATACTGTATACTATACTATACTATATGTACTACATACTGTATACTATATGTACTACATACTGTATACTGTACTATACTATATATACTACATACTGTATACTGTACTATACTATACTATATATACTACATACTGTATACTCTACTATACTATATATACTACATACTGTATACTGTACTGTACTATACTATATATACTACATACTGTATACTCTACTATACTATACTATATATACTACATACTGTATACTGTACTATACTATACTATATGTACTACATACTGTATACTGTACTATACTATATATACTACATACTGTATACTGTACTATACTATATATACTACATACTGTATACTGTACTATAATATACTATATATACTACATACTGTATACTGTACTATACTATACTATATGTACTACATACTGTATACTATATGTACTACATACTGTATACTGTACTATACTATACTATATATACTACATACTGTATACTGTACTATACTATACTATATATACTACATACTGTATACTGTACTATACTATACTATATGTACTACATACTGTATATTGTACTATACTATATATACACTACATACTGTATACTGTACTATACTATATGTACTACATACTGTATACTATACTATACTATACTATATGTACTACATACTGTATACTGTACTATACTATATATACTACATACTGTATACTGTACTATAATATACTATATATACTACATACTGTATACTGTACTATACTACACTATATGTACTACATACTGTATACTGTACTATACTATACATACTACATACTGTATACTGTACTATACTATACTATATGTACTACATACTGTATACTGTACTATACTATATATACTACATACTGTATACTGTACTATACTATACTATATGTACTACATACTGTATACTGTACTATACTATACTATATGTACTACATACTGTATACTGTACTATACTATATATACTACATACTGTATACTGTTCTATACTATACTATATGTACTACATACTGTATACTGTACTATACTATACTATATGTACTACATACTGTATACTGTACTATACTATACTATATATACTACATACTGTATACTGTACTATACTATACTATATATACTACATACTGTATACTGTACTATACTATACTATATGTACTACATACTGTATACTGTACTATACTATATATACTACATACTGTATACTGTACTATACTATATGTACTACATACTGTATACTGTACTATACTATATATACTACATACTGTATACTGTACTATACTATACTATATGTACTACATACTATATACTGTACTATACTATATATACTACATACTGTATACTGTACTATAATATATATACTACATACTGTATACTGTACTATACTATACTATATGTACTACATACTGTATACTGTACTATACTATATATACTACATACTGTATACTGTACTATACTATACTATATGTACTACATACTCTATACTATACTATACTATACTATATGTACTACATACTGTATACTGTACTATACTATATATACTACATACTGTATACTGTACTATAATATACTATATATACTACATACTGTATACTGTACTATACTATACTATATGTACTACATACTGTATACTGTACTATACTATACATACTACATACTGTATACTGTATACTGTACTATACTATACTATATGTACTACATACTGTATACTGTACTATACTATATATACTACATACTGTATACTGTACTATACTATACTATATGTACTACATACTGTATACTATACTATACTATATGTACTACATACTGTATACTGTACTATACTATATATACTACATACTGTATACTGTACTATAATATACTATATATACTACATACTGTATATTGTACTATACTATACTATACTATATGTACTACATACTGTATACTGTACTATACTATACATTCTACATACTGTATACTGTACTATACTATACTATATGTACTACATACTGTATACTGTACTATACTATATATACTACATACTGTATACTATACTATACTATATGTACTACATACTGTATACTGTACTATACTATATGTACTACATACTGTATACTGTACTATACTATATTATATGTACTACATACTGTATACTGTACTATACTATACTACATGTACTACATACTGTATACTGTACTATACTATACTATATGCACTACATACTGTATACTGTACTATACTATACTATATGTACTACATACTGTATACTGTACTGTACTATACTATATATACTACATACTGTATACTCTACTATACTATACTATATATACTACATACTGTATACTGTACTATACTATACTATATGTACTACATACTGTATACTGTACTATACTATATATACTACATACTGTATACTGTACTATACTATATATACTACATACTGTATACTGTACTATAATATACTATATATACTACATACTGTATACTGTACTATACTATACTATATGTACTACATACTGTATACTGTACTATACTATACTATATATACTACATACTGTATACTGTACTATACTATACTATATGTACTACATACTGTATACTGTACTATACTATACTATATATACTACATACTGTATATTGTACTATACTATATATACTACATACTGTATACTGTACTATACTATATGTACTACATACTGTATACTGTACTATACTATATGTACTACATACTGTATACTGTACTATACTATATGTACTACATACTGTATACTGTACTATACTATATATACTACATACTGTATACTGTACTATACTATACTATATGTACTACATACTGTATACTGTACTATACTATACTATATGTACTACATACTGTATACTGTACTATACTATACTATATATACTACATACTGTATACTGTACTATACCATACTATATATACTACATACTGTATACTGTACTATACTATACTATATGTACTACATACTGTATACTGTACTATACTATATATACTACATACTGTATACTGTACTATACTATATGTACTACATACTGTATACTGTACTATACTATATATACTACATACTGTATACTGTACTATACTATATGTACTACATACTGTATACTGTACTATACTATACTATATATACTACATACTGTATACTGTACTGTACTATACTATATATACTACATACTGTATACTCTACTATACTATACTATATATACTACATACTGTATACTGTACTATACTATACTATATGTACTACATACTGTATACTGTACTATACTATATGTACTACATACTGTATACTGTACTATACTATATATACTACATACTGTATACTGTACTATACTATATATACTACATACTGTATACTGTACTATACTATACTATATGTACTACATACTGTATACTGTACTATACTATACTATACTATACTATACTATACTATACTATACTATATATACTACATACTGTATACTGTACTATACTATACTATATATACTACATACTGTATACTGTACTATACTATATGTACTACATACTGTATACTGTACTATACTATACCATATATACTACATACTGTATACTGTACTATACTATACTATATATACTACATACTGTATACTGTACTATACTATATGTACTACATACTGTATACTGTACTATACTATATATACTACATACTGTATACTGTACTATACTATATATACTACATACTGTATACTGTACTATACTATACTATATGTACTACATACTGTATACTGTACTATACGATACTATATATACTACATACTGTATACTGTACTATACTATACTATATATACTACATACTGTATACTGTACTATACTATATGTACTACATACTGTATACTGTACTATACTATATATACTACATACTGTATACTGTACTATACTATATATACTACATACTGTATACTGTACTATAATATATATACTACATACTGTATACTGTACTATACTATACTATATGTACTACATACTGTATACTGTACTATACTATATATACTACATACTGTATACTGTACTATACTATACTATATGTACTACATACTCTATACTATACTATACTATATGTACTACATACTTTATACTGTACTATACTATATATACTACATACTGTATACTGTACTATAATATACTATATATACTACATACTGTATACTGTACTATACTATACTATATGTACTACATACTGTATACTGTACTATACTATACATACTACATACTGTATACTGTACTATACTATACTATATGTACTACATACTGTATACTGTACTATACTATATATACTACATACTGTATACTGTACTATACTATACTATATGTACTACATACTGTATACTATACTATACTATATGTACTACATACTGTATACTGTACTATACTATATATACTACATACTGTATACTGTACTATAATATACTATATATACTACATACTGTATACTGTACTATACTATACTATATGTACTACATACTGTATACTGTACTATACTATACATTCTACATACTGTATACTGTACTATACTATACTATATGTACTATATACTGTATACTGTACTATACTATATATACTACATACTGTATACTGTACTATACTATACTATATGTACTACATACTGTATACTGTACTATACTATACTATATGTACTACATACTGTATACTGTACTATACTATATTATATGTACTACATACTGTATACTGTACTATACTATACTACATGTACTACATACTGTATACTGTACTATACTATACTATATGCACTACATACTGTATACTGTACTATACTATATGTACTACATACTGTATACTGTACTATACTATACTATATATACTACATACTGTATATTGTACTATACTATATATACTACATACTGTATACTGTACTATACTATATGTACTACATACTGTATACTGTACTATACTATATGTACTACATACTGTATACTGTACTATACTATATGTACTACATACTGTATACTGTACTATACTATATGTACTACATACTGTATACTGTACTATACTATATGTAACAAAACCAGCCCTGAACACTCACAGCTCCAGTGAACCATTTTCACCAGCAATAGTAGTAGTAGAATAGTAGTAGTAGTTGAATGGTACTTTTTGTATGCAACATTTTGATGACTTTTCCCTTTTAAGATTTTTTACTTTTTAATCACCAGCCTGAATTCTGCATCATTCTGAAATCCATGGACAGTAGTATATTTTTGTAGCAGTAGCAGTAGGAATAGTTGTAGTAATGTGGTAGTACACTGGTTGTCCTCTGATTCAAAGGCTGGTGGTTCGAATCCCACTCTCAACATACAAAAAAACAGCACTGGTTGAGTGGTCAGATCCACTGACCCACAGGTTGGCAGTGTGAATGCTGTCGTTGTGTCCTTGAGCAAGACACTTAACCCCCCTCTTCCCCAGGGTCTGTGTACTTGTCTTAATGGTTTACTGTGTTCATTTTAAGTCCCATTGGCAGACTAGTTTGAGCTTTGTGTACTAATCAAAACAAAAACTTTCACCTCAGAAAACTGTTGTCTCCCAAACTCCCCCCGTCTCCCTCGTGTGTCCCCTGTGTGTCCCCCGTGTCTCGCCCATGTCTCTCCCGCATCTCCCCTATGTCTCCCCTGTGCCTCCCTCATCTCCCCCGTGTCTCCCCCGTGTCTTCTCCGTTTCCCCCGTGTCTCTCCCGCGTCTCCCCTGCATCTCCCCCGTGTCTCCCCTGTGTCTCCCCCGTCTGTGGACATGAGTTCATCTGAGTGCAGATGTCCCGCCCAGGCCCAGAGCTGCTGCTCCTGTACGAGCTGTTTGAGAAAAAGTGATTTAAGCAGGAAATGTGGGCCAAAAAGTCCACCGTGAGACGCATCAGTCTGGAAAGAGGAGAGAAGAAGAGGGAGAGAGGGATGAGAGATGGAGGGAGAGGGGGAGAGAGAGAACTGGGAGAGAGAGAGAGACAGAGAGAGGGAGAGAAGGATGAGCAGTGAGAGAGGGATGAGAGATGGGGTACACAGTAGTGCAGTAGTTACATTGTAGTTACATAGTACTTTTTGAAATAATGAGCTTATGAGTTTATGGTAGAGCTCGTCCCACATTAAAATGATGTGAGTTTAAAAGTGTAAACACATGCGGATCACCTCTGTCTCTGTTTCTGTCTGTCCTTGGCTCTCTCTGTATCTAGTTCTCTCTCTGTCTGTGTCTCTGTCTCTCTCTCTCTGTCTCTCTATCTGTCACTGTCTCTGGCTCTGTCTGCATCTCTGTCTGTGTCTCTGTCTGTGTCTCTGTCTGTGTCTCTGGTTCTGACTCTCTGACTCTGTCCCCGTCTCTGTCTGTGTCTCTATCTCTGTCTGTGTCTCTGGCTCAGTCTCTGTCTCTGTCTCAGTTCCTGTCTGTGTCTCTGTCTCTGTCTCTCTCTCTCTCTCTCTCTCTCTCTGTCCCTGTCTCTGGCCCTGTCTTTGTCTCTGTCTGTGTTTCTGTTAGTGTCTCTTTCTGTGTCTCTGTCTGCGTCTCTGGCTCTGTCTCTATCTGTGTCTTTGTCTCTGAGTCTCTGACTCTGTCTCCGTCTCTGTCTGTGTGATTTTTCCTGTTGTTTTGTTTTTGTGTGTATATCACGGTGGCTGAGTAGCTCATGTCTCACAGCAGAAGGTTTGGTTGATCCCCGGGTCGCCCAGGCCTTTCTGTGTGGAGTTTTTCATGTTTCTCCTCGTGTCTGGATGGGTTTCCTCCGGGTACTCCGGTTTCCTCCATCAACCAAAACATGAACGCCCTTCGAGACAACTGTTGTTGTGATTTTGGGCATTACAAAAATAAATGAATTGAATTGAATTGAATTGTGTCTCTATCTCTGTCTGTGTCTCTGTCTCAGTCCCTGTCTGTGTCTCTGTCTCTGGGTCAGTCTCTGTCTCTGTCTGTGTCTCTGGCTCTGTCTCTTGTCTCTGTCTTTGGCTCAGCCTCTGTCTTTATCTCAGTCTCTGTCTGTGTCTCTGTGTCTCTGTCTGCGCCTCTGTCTTTGTCTCTGTCTGCGTCTCTGGCTCTGTCTTTGGCTCTGTCTGTCTGTGTCCGTGTCTCAGTCTCTGTCGGTGTCTCTGTCTCAGTCTCTGGCTCTGTCAGTGTCTGTGTGTCTCTGTCTCAGTCTCTGTCTTTGTCTCAGTCTGTGTCTCTGTCTCAGTCTCTGGCTCTGTCTCCGTCTCTGTCTGTTTCTCTGCCTCAGTCTCTGTCTCTGGCTCTGTCTTAGTCTCCTACTCTGTCTCCGTCTCTGTTTCAGTCTCTATCTGTGGCTCTATCTCTGTCTCTCTCTCAGTTTCTGTCTCTGTCTGTGTCTCTGTCTCTCGCTTGTATCTCGCCCATTTTATCTTGCAGTGGTTAAATTGCAGTTTTTTTCCTGTTGCTGCAGAAGGATGCTCGTTTCCGATGGCAACAGCAGAGTCTCTGTTCCTAAGCAACGCCGCCTCCTCCGTCCTCTCCATCCATCCACATTATATTTATACTGCAGGGGGCCGGTGAAGGGGATCTCCCAACAACCCGGAGCAAAATACAAGAACACCCAGTTTAAATCTCTAAATGAGATCTTTAATATTAATCACAATCAAATGTAAAATACAGTTTGAATTAGGGCCATTTCCTCCATAAACAACAACATTTCTGCATAAAAACTGCCAACCCTGCAGTTTAAATCTGTACAAACATGTTCCAAAATGTCCCTGTGTGTCAGATGCCCTCCCTGTGTGTCAGATGCCCTACTGCAAATCGAATCCCAATGCTCATCTAAAAAATCATAATTAGATCTTTTCCCCCAAATGGTGCAGCCCTACCACCTACCAGAACAGCAAAGTGGTGTGGAGTGGAAAGGGAATGAGCCCGGGTTAAATCTGTGCCCAGTTGCTTTCTGGCCTGCTCATTATGTATAAAATAATAATAAAAAAAAAATCTATATCCTATAATCTACATCCTAACCTTTGCATTTGAACTGGACTTACACATAACCAAAACAAAAGAGGAGCCTGCTGCTTGTAAAATATAAGATAATATCACTATGGCAACATGACATCTTAAGATTATTATTATTTTTTTATAATAAACAAGTACTAATATATTTGCCTGTCTATAAGTTTCAGAATGATGATAAGCTATGACCGTTGCCGTAGCGACTAAAGGTCCTGTATATAATTATTTCCCCATGTATTTGAGCAAAATGTGTCTTTCCCAGAGCAGATATATTGTATGAGCAGCTCTTGAGGTCAAAATAAGTCCACTGTGTACTGTCTGTGTGTAATTATAATGCGTTTTATTGTCTTATAATCAGGAAGTGCATGTTAGCATGCTAATTGTTTTACTGTCAAGGCAAAACTCCTCTCTGGCTTCTGAAAAGTGCTTATAAACTAAATAGGATGCTCTGAATGCAAAGGCTAACTGAGGAATAACTTTGGACCCCTGCTGTTTGAAATTGGAATAATATACAAATAAACCAAACAAAAATATGGTTTAATTTTACTGTCCTCTTCCTCCTCCTCCTCCTGCTGCTGCTCGTGTGTTTCTGACAGGTTCTGAGTGTCCTGGTGTGAAAAACAAATGTCACTCTTAGCTTGTGTCAGATGCCTGTTCACATTCAGCTCATTAGTGAGTTGTGCTGTTTTTAGACCCGGCCTGAAGGCGACTCATGTAGGCCTTGGGGGTGACCTGCTGCTCAGGAGCTGGTGACCCCTGCAATAGAGTGATTCTTATTTTTAAAGTGAACCTGTTTGTCCAAGGGGTAAGACATTTCGATAACACTGTACACTGTACATATAAATGGACATAACTAACCTGCTAGCCGTCACGTCCCAAACAGGAAGTGATCATCAGAATCAGAATCTTTTTATTGCTATCGTTTGTGAACACAGTTCACAAACTAGGAACTTACTTCGGTGATAAAGTGAAACATAAAACACACTGAATAAATGCAAATACAAATAAGGGCATGCACAAAGTTAAAAAAGATATGCTTAAAAAATAAAATAAAATACTTAAAGGGAGAAAATATATACAACAGCAGCATCAGAACAACAGTGCAAACATGACTTATTAAAGTGGCCGGTGTTATAAAGTGTCCAGTTTTGTGCAAATATTATAAAGTGTTCACGAGACAAACTGCAGAGGGGAAGAAACTCTTCTTATGACGAGAGGTTCTGGTCCCAATGGACCGTAGCCTCCTGCCAGAGGGAAGTGGCTCAAATAGTCCATGTCCAGGGTGAGAGTGTCAGCTGCTATACGGCCTGCTCGCCCCTGAGTCCTGGAGACAGGTCCTGTAGAGATGGAAGGCGCCAATCACCTTCTCAGCAGAGGCACAATGTGCACATGAGGCGACTCTGGCTCCAATACCAACATTGAAAAACTGTGTCCCCTCTCTCTGTAACTGCTGCTGTCAGACTCATCATTTTGGTTAAATTAGGCACCTTCTTAGCAACAGCTTTGATTGACAATGTTGCTAAGTGCCCACTCTCTGCTAAATTAGCAGTGCGTGCTAGCCTTGATGAGCTTCATTTGACTTGGGCTAACACATACTACTGGCTGCACATCTTTGACAGCATTTGAAAAGTACTCATTAATTATATTTGTGTGTGACATTTGTACATGGCATATTGTTCATTATCACAGTATTCAGCCATTAAAGATGCACTATGTAACTTTTTCTAGTAGAGGTTTCTCTACTTGTCTTCTTGGAGATGTTATTACTTTAGAATGTTCCAGTTTATTTATCTATCTTTTATTCAGTTAGAGATTTTGCTCAATAATCCCTGTAAAAATATACATTCTCACTGAGTTTGTGTTTTATGTGTTTAATAAATACTATCTGAGAGCTGAATGAACAGTACTAGCATAACACTTAGATAGAGATGAATATGTGATCACTAAATAGGCTTCGTGCACAGCAGCATGCTAGCTAGCTCACTGTGTCTCAAAGCTAACTTTTATTAAAATCAGAAAACATAAAATAAACAACTCAATAAAAACGGCACAGTGTTTGTGGTTTTAATTTTTATCATTCCTCAAAGTTAGCATTAGCGTTAGCATTGAGACTCAACCATGTCTCTTTCTAAACAGTGTCTCTGGTGAAGTATTCATTTTATTTGTGTAGTGTTTAACATGTTGTCAGTGATATCCACCTGCAGCTCTCTGTCCACTGTCTGACCCTAACCCCCTAACCTCTGACCACTAACCCCTAACCTCCCTCTCTCCATCTCCCTCTCTCTTTTTCTCTCTCTGTCTCGCTCTTTCTCCCTCTCTCACCATCTCTCTCTCTTTCTCTCTCTCTGTCTCTCTCATTCTTCCTCTCTCTCCATCTCTCTCTCTCGGTCTCTCTCTTTCTCCCTTTCTCTCCATCTCTACACAGTCCTTTCTCTCTCTCTCTCTCTCTCTCTCACACACACACATCTCTACACAGCCCTTTCTCTCTCTCTCTCCATCTCTACACAGCCCTTTCTGTCTCTGTCTCTCTCTCTCACCATCTCTACACAGCCCTTTCTCTCTCTCCCTCTCTCTCTCTCCTGTTGCATGCTGGGTGCACGTGTGCGTGTGAGCGTGTGGCAGGTTTGTGTTTGAGGAGGAAGAGAACTGCGTGCGTGAGTGGACACTTTTCTCCATGTATCTGCTGTCACTCTTCAGTAGAAGGTCAGGGTTATCGTGTTGTTTTGTGTTAAACTTTGAGCGAGTTTTCCGGTGCCCGTTGTCCGGTGCCCGTTGTCCGGTGCCCGTTGTCCGGTGCCCGTTGTCCGGTGCCCGTTGTCCGGTGCTCGTTGTCCGGTGCCCGTTGTCCGGTGCCCGGTGGTGTCGGGCATGGCGTCCCTCCCGGAGGAGGGCGCGCAGGCCCTGTCACTCAAACACGGGGTCAGAGTAGTGACTGACCCGCGGGTCACTGTAGAGCAGGTGGGCCATGAAAACATTGTGTTTGGTTCACGTATGAACAGGGCGTTTTTACGTGAAACGCGTTTCGTTCATGACGCCGTAGAGAGTGGACTGGTGCTGGAGAACGAGTTTGTGTCGGTGTCTCCACTGTGCCGTCTGTGAGGGTGATGGTGTCCGGTGCACCACCGGTCATATCTAATGAGTGCATTGAGAGGGAGCTGGTGCGCTTTGGTAAAATATCCAGTGGTTTAAGGCCGGTGCGTCTGGGCTGTAAAGACGCCCGTCTGCAGCACGTACAGTTGCTCAGACGCCAGTGCTTCATGTATTTGAATGATCCGAGCGGTGCACTTGAGTCTTTTGCTGTTAAGTTTGAAAACAGACACTACACTTTATATGTGAGCTCAGGGAGTATGAAGTGTTTTGAGTGTGGAGATGTAGGGCACAAGCGTCATGTCCCCACCGAGAGCCACGGGGCGGGGAGGCCGAGCGGAACGCGGGCGCACCGAGAGCCCATACACCCGGTGACACTCCGGAGGAAGAGCAGGAGCAACCAGGGCCCTCCAGAGAAACAGATGATCAGACTGAGGCAGAGATGCAGAGTGAGCCACAGCAGGAGGAGACGGACATACTGCGAGAAAGTGTAACCACTGCCCCAGCCCCGTCACAGAACACTGAGAGTGCAGAGGACAGGGGCGCAGAGGACAGGGGCGCAGAGGACGGGGGCGCAGAGGACGGGGGCGCAGAGGACGGGGGCGCAGAGGACGGGGGCGCAGAGGACAGGGGCGCAGAGGACAGGGACGTAGCGGGAGAGGACAGTGAGCAGTGTGAGGACGGAGAGGACAGGGATGAGGAGGACACACTGTCACAGTTCTCAGATATGTCTCAGGAGGCGTGGCCAGATGAACCTGCTCCTTACTCTATTAAAGATATTAATGAGTTCCTGGATGTCACTTATGGAAACAAAGCAGTTAATGTACAAGACTTCTTCCCCGATGTTGATGGCTTCATCAACTCAGTCAGGAAATTGAAAAGGCAGGTTGGTATCAAACAGTTAAGTCAAAAGAAAAGGTATAGACTGGCAAAGCTTTTAGCAAAGCTCAGTAAGGGCCGGAAAGGAGCAGGGACCAGTAAACTGAAATAATGGGAGGTGCACAGTGGTGCTTTTTTCTCAGCTTGTATCTAATTACTGTTTTCTATTTTCCTTTCTATTTTCCTATGGAGAGCTTCAAAATAGGATCCCTGAACATTAATGGGGGAAGGGACAGAGAAAGGCAAGCAGCGGTTGTTGAAATGGTTAAACTTAAACATATTGATGTGTTATTCCTACAGGAGACACACAGCACAGGATACAATGAGACAGACTGGAGCAGGGTTTGGTCAGGGCTGATTTTTATGAGCCATGGGACTAATGTGAGAGCTGGAGTAGCAGTGCTGGTGTCTGAGCGGGTGAGGCTGGGTAATGCCACTCACCTGGAAGTAGAGGGAGGCAGGCTGCAGGTGGTGCAGGGGACTATTAAGGATAGACACTTTGTGTTCATAAACATCTAGTGCCACCCTATGGGACGCCAGTACACATGTGTCCGCGCCAGTGGGGGCAGTGTGAGCGCAGCTCGTCTGGACAGAATCAACCAATCGCACAAGACCCATCTCAAAAGAGCCCAAATAATATATTTTGGTTTTTCAGATCACCACTTGGCCACAATGGAGTGCACTCTACCAGCATGTGCTCCACGCTGCCCCTACTGGCGCCTGAATGTAAGACTTCTGCAGGACAGGGGGTTCATCCAGGCCTTCAGGGAGTTCTGGGGACAGTGGAGGTGCAGGAAGGCAGACTTTGAGAACATGCTCAAGTGGTGGGAGGTGGGGAAGATCCAAATCAAACTATTTGTCCAACAGTACATGTCACATTCACATCGTTCAGAGAGGGAAGAGCTGGAGCAGTTGGAGAGGGAAGCAGCCCTCATAGAGGAGGGACTGATCAGGGGAACAGGGAGCAGAGGCGCGTGGGCAAACAGGAAGGGTGCTCTTAGGTCCTTTATGAGTGAGAGAGCAAAGGGGGCGCTAGTCAAGGCGAAGGTTATTAGACTGTATGAAATCGACGCACCCACTCGCTACTTTTTCAATTTAGAAAAGAAAAGCAGTGTGTCAAATAATCTAATGCACCTCAAATTGGCCAACGGGGAGGTCACTTCTGACCCATCACTGACCCATCACTTACCTTCTACAGTAAACTGTTTGGGGCCAGTGAATGTGACGAGGGGAGTCAGGAGCAGATGGTGGAGGGGTTGCCTGAGCTGGAGGACTCTGAGGCAGCAGCTCTGTCCTCTCCGGTTACTCAGGAGGAGATGAACTCTGCAGTGCAGCAGCTCAGTGGTGGCCAAGCCCCTGGGATCGATGGGCTGCCTCCAGAGTTCTACAAGAGGTTCTGGTCAGTGCTGGGGGAAGATGTACATGCCGTCTTCACTTCAGCGCTGGATTTGGGCCGGCTTCCACGCAGCTGCACTAGAGCGGTCCTGGCACTGTTGCCCAAGAAGGGCAACCTGACTCTGCTGAAAAACTGGAGGCCAGTCTCCCTGCTCTGTACAGACTATAAAATAATCGCTAAAGTCTTCTCCAACAGACTAAAGGAGTGCTTGGACAGTATAATCTCACCAACACAGACATACTGCATCCCTGGACGGACTATTATGGACAATATTTTTCTCATCCGGGACATTATAGACATTGGAAAAACAAAGAACTTGAACGTCGGTCTCCTGTCAATCGACCAGGAGAAGGCATTTGATCGGGTAGACCATAACTATCCGTTCAAGACTATGGGTGCGTTTGGGTTTCCCAGAAAGTTCATTAGCTGGATGGAAACGCTGTATGAAGGAGCCACAGTGTTTTTAAGGGTGGGGGGAGGACTCAGCCAGCCGGTGGAGGTGAGGAGGGGCATCAGGCAGGGTTGTCCTCTGTCAGGGATGCTCTATGTTCTGGCCATAGAGCCACTGCTCCGGAAGCTCGGCAGAGGATTGAGGGGCCTCAGACTGGAGCAGGCCTCACAGCCCCTCTGCCTGTCAGCCTATGCAGATGACATCACTGTGATCATCTCAGGGCGGGAGGACGTGGGGACAGTGCAGCAAAGTCTGTCCCTCTATGAGCGTGCTTCATCCGCACAGGTAAACTGGTCAAAGTCTGAGGGCTACCTCCTGGGACAATGGGAGCACCAGGCAAGGCCCGTCCTTCCCGGGGGGCTGCAGTGGAGCATTGAGGGGTTCAAGTGTCTGGGCGTGTTTCTGGGGAGCCAGCAGTTTCAGACAAAGAACTGGGATGGTCTTGTGGAAAAGGTGAGTGTCTGATTGTCTCGATGGGCCTGGGTCCAGCCCCAGCTGTCTTACAGGGGGAGAGCTCTGGTTGCCAACGTCTTGGCTGCCTCCTGTCTGTGGCACCGCTTTACCATCTTACAGCCTCCAGACTCTGTGGTGGCAGATATTCAGAAGAGGTTGGTGGACTTTTTCTGGGGTGGCTATCACTGGCTGAAGACTGCGGTGCTGTACTTACCTGTGGAGGAGGGAGGACAGGGATTAGTGGACATCTCCAGTAGACTGGCGGCACTCCGTCTGTGAACAGCCAAACGTTTCCTCTATGGGCCCCAACAACTGTGGACAGAGACGGCAGCTGTCCTGCTGCGCCGAGTGGGAGGACTGTGTTATGATAAGCACCTTTTTATTTTGGACCTGAAGGCAGCGGACTTGTCGGAGACATCAAGGTTTTACCAGTCTGTGCTGAAGGCCTGGAGCTCGGTGCTGGAGTGCTCCAAGGAGGAGCCATATGGACGCGCGGGGCAAGAGCCACTTTTTTTAACCCTGTGTTGAAGAGTAGCCTGCTGGACTCTACCCACATGAGACAGGCATTTGTGGCTGCAGGGATCACCAAGCTGATGAACTTGAGGATTGAGCGAGGCTGGAAGAGTGCAGCCCAGCTGAGCCGGGAGACCGGGGTGAGGTCTGAACAGGTGCTGCAGAAGCTGCTGTGGGAGGTGCAGCATGGACTCCCTGTGCACTTCAGAGAGATACTGGGGCTCTATGGACAATCTCCACCTGTCCAGACAGGACCCTTTCCTTCACTGTATGTGCGGGCCGCTGGAGGACCACAGAACAACAACGGAGGCTTGCTATCGTTTGACTCCCCTGTCCTTCCAGTGATGTCTGCAGTAAAGAAGAAGGACCTCCATATTCTATGCATCAAAGTCCTCCACAGAGCCGAGCTGTTCGGTGTCCCAGAGTCCAGGTGGTCAGGTGTGTTGGCCCCAGGTTCTTCTCCACGAGGCTGCTGGAGGTCCCTGTACCACCCTCCTGTGGAGAAACGCTGTGCGGATCTTCAGTGGCGGGTGGTGCATGGGGCCGTGGCTACAAACAGACATGTGGCTCACTTTGACCCAAGATCAGACAGACACTGTGCCTTCTGCCAAGAAGAAGAGACACTCGAACATCTGTGGTTGTCTTGCCCTCGGCTGGTCCCCCTCCTCAGTCTCGTGGGACGCTGGTTGCAGACTCTGGGACAAACACTCACCCGGGAACTCTGTTTGGACCCAAGTTTTCTGTGGCCAATCATAAAACTGTTGTTTTAATAAACTTTATCCTAGGCCAGGCTAAGATGAGCGTGTGGCTCACCCGGAGGAGCCACATGGTCGGCTCAGGCTGCACAGACCTGGAGCTCCTGTTAAAGAGACTGGTGGGGGCACGGCTCAAAGTTGAGTTTACGTACAGTAAACTGGTGGGGCAGGTGGAGGATTTTGAGGCGGTGTGGACAGTGAGGAGGGCGCTGTGTTCAGTGAGGGAGGGGCAGTTAGTACTGCACCTGTAGGAGGGGCTGGAACATGGATGTGTGATTGTGTTGGTTGTTTTTAATATTTTCTGACTCACTGATAAGTGAAACAAAATAAATGTATTGTTAAAGTTAAAAAAGTCCATCTCTACACAGCCCTTTCTCTCTTTCTCTCTCACCCTCTCTACACAGCCCTCTCTCTCTCTCACCATCTCTACTCAGCCCTTTCTCTCTCTCTCTCACCCTCTCTACACAGCCCTCTCTCTCTCTCTCACCATCTCTACTCAGCCCTTTCTCTCTCTCTCTCACCCTCTCTACACAGCCCTCTCTCTCTCTCTCACCATCTCTACTCAGCCCTTTCTCTCTCTCTCACCCTCTCTACACAGCCCTCTCTCTCTCTCTCACCATCTCTACTCAGCCCTTTCTCTCTCTCTCTCACCCTCTCTACACAGCCCTCTCTCTCTCTCTGTCTCTACTCAGCCCTTTCTCTCTCTCTCTTTCTCTACTCAGCCTTTTCTCTCTCTCTCTCTCTCTCTCTCACCATCTTTACTCAGCCCTTTCTCTCTCTCTCTCTCACCATCTCTACTCAGCCCTTTCTCTCTCTCCCTCTCTCTCTCTCTCCATCTCTACTCAGCCCTTTCTCTCTCTCTCTCTCTCTCCATCTCTACTCAGCCCTTTCTCTCTCTCTCTCCATCTCTACTCAGCCCTTTCTCTCTCACTCTCTCTCCATCTCTACTCAGCCCTTTCTCTCTCTCCCTCTCTCTCTCTCTCCATCTCTACTCAGCCCTTTCTCTCTCTCTCTCTCTCTCCATCTCTACTCAGCCCTTTCTCTCTCTCTCTCCATCTCTACTCAGCCCTTTCTCTCTCACTCTCTCTCCATCTTTACTCAGCGCTTTCTCTCTCTCGGTCATTAATCAGACTCCACTTGTAATAGCTGTGCCGCTCAGTGATCCGGGTTAGCTCTGTGTTTGGGACAAAAGGAATATGATTTATTGTTTTTATTTTCGTTGGCAACAACGTGCAGGAGAAATAAACCTTCCCTGGTTAAAAGAGCTCATAGTCTAGCTGTCAATACACTCACGGCTCCTGACAAGTGTCCTCAGAGACCCTGGACGACGGTCTGCTCCAGAGACTTTCAAAAAGCAGCCTAAGTGACGTCACCACAGTGTTGAGCTCCAGTCAAATGAAGCTCATCGAGGCTAGAGGTTATAGCAGCCAATTCAGAGCTCCATATGAAGTTCCATACCAGGAATTCTGACCGTGAGTGTCATAGCAACCAAAGAGCCAATCTGGAGTGAGGCATTTGAAGGTAACACCCGTAATGCTTAACAATGCTGTCAATCAAACCTGTCGCTAACGCTAGCTGGAGCATGCTCTAGGAAAGAAGGCACCGGATTTGTCTGTTAATGTTCATATTCTTGATTTACAGACACAATAGTGAAATAAATAACCCAGGATCATGTAGAGCGGGTTAATAACATTTAAGACCAAAATGATAAGTTTGACAGCAGCAGTTACAGAGAGAGGGGATGCAGTTTTTCAGTGTAAAATGGACTCAGAGTCCCCGGAGCCTGAAGTTGCGCCCACAAGCACTTCCTGTTTGGAATACGGTGGCTAGCAGGTTAGCTATGTCCATTTATATATACAGTGTAAGGTCTTGCCCAAGGACACAATGACAGTATTCATCTGTGGGAGCTGGAATCACACCACCAACCTACCACAAAAATAATATAGTTTATGTCCAAAGTGGGATTCAAACTGCCAACCTTCAGATCAGTGGACAAACACTCCTGAAAAACACTCCTGACAAACCAACTGAGCTACAGTTTCTCCGATCCAGTGGTTGAGCCTCTATAAGTATAAGTATATTCTATAGCTCATACTGAAGCTTGTGTGTTTATTTTTTCGTTTCTAGGTTGTGCGGGATCAGATCTCTCACTGTACGGTGAAGCTGAGGCAGACTACAGGCCTGATGGAGTACTGCCTCGAGGTCATCAAGGAGAACGACCCCAGCGGATTCTTACAGGTCAAAAACAATATTCGTTTATACTGATTCTGATTTTAAATACATATAAATAAAACCAGCTGGTCATAAACATTGGCCTAGGTTTGGTGAGGTCATAGCGCTGACTACACAGCCAAAAATTTGGACACGCCTTCATTTTCAACGTGTTTTAATTTATTTTGACTACTTTCTACATTTTATATACACACAAGAGACATCAAATATATGAAGTAAGATATATGGAATTACGTAGCAAATATTGATTATATTTCATGATCAAATCCTCAGAGTCTCCTCCCTTTTCTTTGAGGACAGCACTGCAGACCGTTAGCCTTCTCTCATTGAGTGTGTTTACATGTACTTGAGTATCTCGGTTATGAGCCGTATCCCGGTTATGAGCCATATCCCGGTTATGAGCCATATCCCGATTATGAGCCGTATTCCGGTTATGATCCGTATCACGGTTATGAGCCGTATCCCGGCTATGATCCGTATCACAGTTATGAGCCATATCACCGGTTATGAGCCGTATCCCTGTTATCAGCCATAATCAGGTTATGAGCCGTATCCCAGTTATCAGCCATAATCCGGTTATGAGTCTGATCCCTGTTATGAGCCTTATCCTTGTTATGAGCCTTTTTCCGGTTCTGATCTGTATCCCGGTTATTTGCAGTATCCCGTTTATGAGTGGTATCCCGGTTATGATCCATATCCCGGTTATGAGCCGTGTTCCGGTTATGACAGTATTCTGGTTATGACAGTTATGTGTGAATCTCATCTCCTTGTATATAAGCACAATCAGAGTATCTTGAATATTTAAAGGGGTCGCTATGGCAACTATGGCACAGATATGGCTTGGAGCTAAACAATTTGGTAACTTTGCTAAAAGATGTTACAAGCTTGTTGTATTCTGGTAGAGGTTTGAGTTGGTTTGGGAGGAGTAAGTTTCCCAAAAACTTGGAGGTTTTCAGATTCTGTTGTGATGATGTCATAGTCCCAGAGTCCCATATTCATTACATTGTACTTTACCATGAAATATCCAAAAGATAATTTCACAAATGTTGAACCATTTCTATTACTGACTAAACCCAAGAACTCATTGTATAACAACATAATTTTGCATTTTAACAATATGAATTTTATCTGTCCCCATCTGTGTTAAATAATATTGGCCTATAGAATGCTGTGATGTCACCTGAAACATAGCAGTTTGTTTCTTCAGTCCACTCAGTACAGCACCAGTGTGTGAAATCAGGATACTGCATGTACATGCCACAGTGTCCTGGATACTACCAAAATATTCCAGTGATGGTATCCTGGTTTCTTAGTAACAGAATACTGGCTCTTCCAGAATACTGTGTTAACATGGACACACACAAAACCAGGAAACTCAAAAAACCCGATCATAACTGGGATACTCGTGCACAAGTAAACATACTCACTGAGCTTTATAATGACTTCTTATGAAATGGTTTTCACTTCACAGTTACTACATCAGGGTCAGGAAATGACAAAAGTACAAACCAGAGTTCAAAGCAAAGGGTGGATATTTGTAAAAATCAAAAGAAAAGTTTGGAGTTATTTGGATTTTATTTTTGTTTACTACATTCACATGTGCCATTCATAACTTTGATGCTTCAGTGAAAATCTACAGTGTACATAATCATGGAAATAAACAAGAAACATAATCAGACTTTTAACCATATTATAATGACCTCCCCGTCTCCTTCACATTTCCATGCATGTTATGTCATTTTTACTCTCCCATACTGAAGACGTCATCTCTTGTTTCCCCTACCCCCCATACACACCCACTGCTCTGTACGTAGTAGTCATGGTTTTCCATTGCTACACATTGATGAGTCTTTATGTTGTGTTTCAGATTTCAGACGCTCTGATTCGTCGGGTTCACATGACAGAGGGGCAGTGGGGTAAAGGGACCCTCACCCCCAGAATGAGCAGTGACTTTGACCTGACTCTGGACAGTGGGCCTCTACTGCAGACCATACACCAGCTGGACTTTGTGCAGATGAAAGGTAGGACCACAACACGGATGGTAGGTAAAGGTGTATTATGTCACTTTTTTCATGGAGGGTCCGCCACCTGCTTGTCTCAAACTCACAAAACACAAAAGGGTTCATACCAACAGGCAGAGGGGAGTTGACAGAGGGGACAAAGGGGTCTGTCGTCCCGGGAACTGAACCCTTTTCTTATTAGTTTATACAGTATTAGCGGGGGCCCATTTGGTTTCCCCAAGTTTCTGTTGACGTGCCTGTCACTAGGTTAATTTTGTTCCCTCATTCTTGGATCCGAAAAGTGACCACAGTGCATAGTGTAGGTAAACATAACAAAAACTCATTAAATAGGCATTAAGCCTGTCTATCATTTATTGCATTTGTGGTGTTTCTGTTGTTAAACTATACCCTCAAATGAAGATAGTTTTTGCCATAGTACACTGTTTGCATCTGATTATAAACCACTTCATCCTCCACAAATCCTTCGTTATTGTCAGCATTACAGTGACCACTAAACTCCCTCTTCCCTTTAGTCCCTGTAAATGTGTTTAACCTCTCTTTACCCATATGTAAGAGTCTCATTTGAACAGTAGGGTGTATATAGCTAGCCTATAAATACCCATATATCTGACCTCCCTCTCCCCTTTAGTACCCGCGGCCCCAATGCTGCAGCTGGAGGAATGCTGCACTCAGAACAACAGCGCTACGTTGTCGTGGAAACAGCCTCCTCTATCAACGGTTGCCGTGGAGGGATATATCCTGGAGCTGGACGATGGCAGTGGAGGACCATTCAGGGTAATGCCACAAAAAACACAATACTAGAACATTTAAATGACTGGATTTGATTAAGTGTCTGGCCTTAATGCAGAGGAAAAAGATTCATATTTTTTGTAAGTAAAAATACTGTACTTGGTCCATGTTTTAAGGCCCTGTACTTGGTTCCTCTGTTTTAAGACCCTGTACTTGGTCCCTCTGTTTTAAGGCCTTGTACTTGGTCCCTCTGTTTTAAGACCCTGTACTTGGTCCCTCTGTTTTAAGACCCTGTACTTGGTCCCTCTGTTTTAAGACCCTGTACTTGGTCCCTCTGTTTTAAGACCCTGTACTTGGTCCCTCTGTTTTAAGACCCTGTACTTGGTCCCTCTGTTTTAAGGCCTTGTACTTGGTCCCTCTGTTTTAAGACCCTGTACTTGGTCCCTCTGTTTTAAGGCCTTGTACTTGGTCCCTCTGTTTTAAGACCCTGTACTTGGTCCCTCTGTTTTAAGGCCCTGTACTTGGTCCCTCTGTTTTAAGACCCTGTACTTGGTCCCTCTGTTTTAAGACCCTGTACTTGGTCCCTCTGTTTTAAGACCCTGTACTTGGTCCCTCTGTTTTAAGACCCTGTACTTGGTCCCTCTGTTTTAAGACCCTGTACTTGGTCCCTCTGTTTTAAGACCCTGTACTTGGTCCCTCTGTTTTAAGACCCTGTACTTGGTCCCTCTGTTTTAAGGCCTTGTACTTGGTCCCTCTGTTTTAAGACCCTGTACTTGGTCCCTCTGTTTTAAGGCCTTGTACTTGGTCCCTCTGTTTTAAGACCCTGTACTTGGTCCCTCTGTTTTAAGGCCTTGTACTTGGTCCCTCTGTTTTAAGACCCTGTACTTGGTCCCTCTGTTTTAAGGCCCTGTACTTGGTCCCTCTGTTTTATGACCCTGTACTTGGTCCCTCTGTTTTAAGACCCTGTACTTGGTCCCTCTGTTTTAAGACCCTGTACTTGGTCCCTCTGTTTTAAGACCCTGTACTTGGTCCCTCTGTTTTAAGACCCTGTACTTGGTCCCTCTGTTTTAAGACCCTGTACTTGGTCCCTCTGTTTTAAGACCCTGTACTTGGTCCCTCTGTTTTAAGACCCTGTACTTGGTCCCTCTGTTTTAAGACCCTGTACTTGGTCCCTCTGTTTTAAGACCCTGTACTTGGTCCCTCTGTTTTAAGGCCTTGTACTTGGTCCCTCTGTTTTAAGACCCTGTACTTGGTCCCTCTGTTTTAAGGCCTTGTACTTGGTCCCTCTGTTTTAAGACCCTGTACTTGGTCCCTCTGTTTTAAGGCCTTGTACTTGGTCCCTCTGTTTTAAGACCCTGTACTTGGTCCCTCTGTTTTAAGACCCTGTACTTGGTCCCTCTGTTTTAAGGCCTTGTACTTGGTTCCGCTCCACCAGTGTTTTTGTGATTAGGAATAGTGTTATCAGTATCAGTAAGAGAGATCTGATGTGACCATGTTTACCCTGTATCAGGGGGCAGTTTATATATGGCATCAGGATGTACAGTATATACCATATCAGGGGCACAGTTAGGTTATGTTTAGAGAATTCAAAAATCAAAATCTTTAATTCATTTAAGAACAACAGAAATATTAATTGCATTGTCTTTTCCACGTGTTGTAGAGAGCCTTTCCACTGTAATTGCAGCGTACCTGTTGTAGATGTTTGCGTGTGCTCCTGTTGTAGATGTTTGCATGCTCTCTCTGTTGTAGATGTTTGCGTGTGCTCCTGTTGTAGATGTTTGCATGCTCTCTCTGTTGTAGATGTTTGCATGTGCTCCCTGTTGGAGATGTTTGCATGTGCTCCTGTTGTAGATGTTTGCATGTGCTCCTGTTGTAGATGTTTGCATGTGCTCCCTGTTGGAGATGTTTGCATGTGCTCCTGTTGTAGATGTTTGCATGTGCTCCTGTTGGAGATGTTTGCATGCGCTCTCTGTTGTAGATGTTTGCATGTGCTCCTGTTGGAGATGTTTGCATGCGCTCTCTGTTGTAGATGTTTGCATGTGCTCCTGTTGGAGATGTTTGCATGTGCTCCTGTTGTAGATGTTTGCATGTGCTCCTGTTGGAGATGTTTGCATGTGCTCCTGTTGTAGATGTTTGCATGTGGGTAAGAGAAAATGTCCATACCATAAGAGGTGTGTTTTCTTTGTTTCTCAGTTATATCAGGTAGTTTATAGCCTAGTTTGCATAATCAAGTACTGTAATGCATTCCTTTGATTTTTAAAAAAAGTAACTGTACTAGTATTCTGAGGGTACATTCACACTTGGTCCTGGTTTGGTCTTGATTTGAGCTCAGTTTAGTCCTGAGGTAGACTTTTTTTGGGTCCTCTTCTAGTCCTCATTTAGTCCTGGTTCAGTCCCTAGTTTAGTCCTGGTTTAGTCCTAGGATAGTACCAATTTTAGTATTCTGAATACCAGCAAATGAAAGATCACCTGTACCAGAATACAGTTACTCAAGTATTGTGATTACATACTTTCCGCACATGTATTTAGTTACATTGTCCATGTGGAAGGCAGCTGTTCCATCAAAGGCTGTTCAGAGTCACTCTATGAAATCCACCCCACCTCCGCCTCCTCTGTTCTGGATATAGGCCCCACTCTTTGTCACTGCTGCTACTTAAACCTCGGACACAATGGAGCAGTCACAAAGAGCAGAGAAATCTGACCCACAGGTTTAAATGGGCAGAGAAAGTCCCCCCTGCACCTGCTGTCCTCATGTGCACATATACAGGAGACTGTGGGGCTGTGGCTGTGTTTGGCTTTATATTTTATGTCAAACAAGGAAATTCAGGGAAAAAACTATGTTATAAACAAATAGATCACATCTATTTTATTTTGTTAAATGCAGATGGCCAACTGCGACTTTACAGCAGATTTCTAGTTTAGATTTTTTTTTTTTTTAATAAGGGTTAAGGTTAAACCATCTCTGTCACCTTGTTGCTAGTCTTGGTCAGAACTCCCTTAGCTGGAGGATTGGTGCATGTTTTCGGTTGATGGCGGAAACCAGAGTGCCCGGAAGAAACCCACCCAGACACAGGGAGAACATGCAAACTCCGCATATGTCTTTTTTCTAAGGCCACAATGCTACCTGTGTCATTTTTTCCTCCCAACACAGTTCTGCCAAGATCTGCTTAGTTAACCTGTTCCTAAACTTAACCCTTAACCTGATTTGCTAGCATAGTCACATCTCAAAGCATCTCAAAGTGGCTGTTTCGTGGCATAACTCAGTTGAGAAAAAATGCCTTAGACCCAGAAGTCACATCACAATTAACAGCTCAGGTAGAGGGATTCTGGAGGAAACTCACCTCTACATCCTGTATTTTTGCAATTTTCTTCTCAACTTTGTTTTTCCACAAACTGCCACTTAACTGATGTAAAGCTGTAATAGTAAATATCCCACCACAGGAACTATCCCACCAAACCAATGATCAGAAATATGTGAAACCCTGCCCTATGCACTTTAACATTGTTTACAGCAGAAATAAATAGATAATAATAATAATTTATCTTTTATTTCTGTAGTTTATGTCACAATCTGCGATGTCAGTCAGTGGGATTTCCATGTTTCCCTTCTGCTTTTGTCCTCTCTCATTTCTGTGATAATAACAGCTTAACACCACAGGCCTCATTCACAGCACAATGGACAACTGCTAATTAGTGATGAACCGAGGCCAAGCTGTGCTCCATACACACACACACAGGGCTAAAGGTAGCATCAGGCTAAAGGTAGCATTAGGCTAAAGAGAGGGCATCTCAAACTTTGCCCCACACACACACACACACACACACACACACACACACACACACACACAGGGCATGGCCCAAACCAGCCAATCGTAAATGAATCCACATCTGCAGCTTGTGTCTATCATGTTGCCACATCTGTTTGATATTTGCCAGTGGATGTAGTGAGTTTGTGGAGAGTTGAGTAGGAATCCACCCACTCAACTTTATTATTAGACTGAGAGAGCGTAAAAGCACTCGTACATGTGGATCACATCACAGGTCTGACCAACACATGCAAACACCAGCCAGGATCCATCATTTTACTTTTTATCATCTCTTTAGTCTGTTACTCCTGACAACCATTTTACATTAAGTACCACTATAGAACATCTTCAACTCAATCTCTCAGTATTGTTAGTATGACTCACACTTGGAAACAGACCACATCAAAACTGGGATTAACACAAGCTAAGGATGGCAAAATAGCAAAGGACTAAAGTTGGACTGAACCTGGACTTGAATCAGGACATAAAGGCAGGCATAAATAAGCTTAGCTTCAGCCTATGCCTTTCAGTCACAATGAACAAATTCTATGTATGTGACTGTGACAATGTTTTATTTATTTTTCTGTGTGTGTCTGAATAAACAAACTAACTAACTAAACTAACTAAGGACCTGAACTAGGGCTGTGTTAGGATTTAAAGAGCTACACCAGTCAGAAGTAAATGAGCCAGATGATTAAACCTGGACTAAACCTGGACTAAACCTGGACTAAACCTGGACTAAACCTGGACTAAACCAGGACTAAACCAGGACTAAACCAGGACTAAACCAGGACTAAACCTGGACTAAACCTGGACTAAACCTGGACTAAACCTGGACTAAACCAGGACTACAACAGGTTTAAACCAGGACTACAAGAAGACTAATCTACAACTAAACCAGCACAAAACCAAGGCTAATCAAAGCTGGTGCTTAATCAGGACAATGCTATACCCCATCCAAAGCTAAACCAGGAATAAAACAAACTAAACTGTACCACTAGGAGTCCCTACACCACAGTTTGAAACACCGTCCCTTTAGCCACATGCTACTTTTAGCCAAATGCTACCTTTAGACCTGTGTGTGTATGGGGCACAGTTTGAGATACCCTCTCTTTAGCCTAATGCAGTGGTTCTTAACCTTGTTGGAGGTGAACCCCCACCTTCATATGCACATTCACTGAACCCTTCTTTATTGAAAAATAAAATATGATTTTTTTCAAGTTCAACACATAAGTATGTTTTACTGGTGCACAAAATGAAGCGTGCATTAACATCACTGTGTACAAAGAATAAAACCAATACAGTGCATGAACTCACAACAAATTACATACATACCTTATCACAAAGACATGACCTTTTTTAATTCTACCACACTGAAATTATTTTAATTTTTAACCTTATGTATTCCAATAATGAACTTATTGTATTTATGCTTTTTATTATTTTTAACATTTTAACACACACCTATCACCTCATTCCCATCACACTACAATAATAATGAATATTTACTGCAAATCAGTGACTTCTGCTGTTGCCTTTGCATTTTATGTTTTTATGCCGTTCGAACGGCTCATTTAAGTTGGGCAGGTACTTCGATAGGCACATCAAAGGCTGCATTTGTCGAATTGGGGCACGGCCAACGTCTGGAGACGCTCACAGTCCGCGAATCATATGAGTCGGGTGCGTGTCTTGACCTCCGCCGAACCCCTGAGACTGACTCACCGAACCCCTAGGGTTCGATCGAACCCAGGTTAAGAACCACTGGCTTAATGCTACCATTAACCTTGTGTGTGTGTGTGTGTGTGTGTGTGTGGGGGGGGGGGCACAGTTTGAGACGCCCTCTTTTTAGCCTAATGCTACCTTTAGCCTAATGCTAATGCTGGGGGGTGGGTGTGTATGTGTGTGTGGGTGTGTATGTGTGTATGTATGGATGTATGGATGTATGGATGTATGGCTAACCTGCTAGCCGCCGCGTTCTGATCAGGGAGTGTGCATGGACACGATTCTGGCTCTAATTCACTTTACATTGAAAACTGCTGCTGTCAGACTCATTTTGGTCTTAAATGTTTGTATTAACCCTCTACATGATCCCGGGGTTTTTATTTCACTCTTGTGTCTGTAAATAAACATATGAACATTAATAACAGACTACAGTGGCCCCTTGTTACAAATAAATTAAAAATAACCTGCAATAGGCGAAATCCGCGAAGTAGTCAGCTTTTTACCATTATTATATATGTTTTAAGGCTGTAAAACCCCGCACCACACAATTTATACACTTCTCAGACAGGCATTAACATTTTCTCACATTTCTCTCTTGTTTAATTAAAACAAAACATCTCCATTCTGTTTTCTGATTAGTTGATCATCGTGAGAACCAAAACACCAAATTATATCAAACAAGGTGTCCAGATTAAATCTTTAAGATTACATCTTTATTTAAGATTTAATCTTTATTTAAGATTAAATCAAGCTGCAGCTGTATTTGATGTGAGTGTGTTTGCCGTGTATCTGCGGACCACGTTTGGCCATGTTTATGGACTTTAAAACCTAAAGCTTCCATCCAGTCCATTTAAGTGAGCAGATTTTGAATCTGTTTTTGTGTTTGTGTGTTTAGGAGGTGTACGTTGGCCCAGAGACCATCTGCACAGTGGATGGACTTCACTTCAACAGCACCTACAAGTCCAGAGTGAAAGCCTTCAACAGCAGCGGAGTGGGACAGTACAGCAAGACCTTACTCATGCACACCTCAGAAGGTACAGGCGGGTTCAGACCACCAGGGGGGGCTAGAGAGCATGCTGTGTCCTATTGAGCTTATTAAATCTATCGCATGTACCAGTAGTTTAATATAGAGTCATAGTAATAGGTTGCGTTCATGTGACATCACAACACTGTAGAATCCCTTTAGTTTAAACAGGGCTGGAGGTCAAAGGTCAGGATTCTGTTTAACTGTCTGCAGACTGCAGATTTGTTGACCTGGTTTATGGTTAATATCTCTGATATTATTGGACCTATCCCAGTGGTGGAAGAAGTACTCAGTTTACTTAAGTAAAGTACAGATACAGAGGCAAAACGTTACTCAAGTAAAAGTATCACATGAAAAAAAGCTGCTTAAGTAAAAGTATTTCAAGTGTTGTTCATTTGTTAAAATGTAAATGTAGTGATATTGATTCAAAATGAAACATACTTCTCAATTTTTCTTATAAATTTCGTGTATTTCCTTTTTTTTTTTACTTTTGTGTGTAATTTTGTGTATTTGCTTTTACTTCTCAGTCCAGTTCGAAATGTAGTGGAGTAGTACAGTACAGGTACTGCTCTCAAATGTACTGAAGTAAAAGTACCCACTGTAAAATCTATGTGATTGTTGTCAGCTGAAAGAACATGAAATCAAGATGAATACATTTGTGGAGCAAATCTCAAACAGATAATGATGAGGTTCATGTTGGATCTTAAGTTTGTGGATTTGTAAAAACAGTTAATCTTCTTCGACTAATCTCTCTGGATTTTTTATACAAATTGATATGAGTCTGGTCCCGTGTCCTCCACTGCGTCTCAAGCCCGGTCAAATGTGATTGTCCAGTCACATCTGTTTTTTTCCGTGACATATGTGAAACGAAGGAGCTAATTCGTTACCTATGAGAAATCTGCCATGTTTTTCAGCTTGTGTGATATTTTTATTCTTTGATTTTTTTCCAGTATGGATGAAACATGCTTGTCCCTGATTGGCTAATCCACCTGTCAATCACAGCTATCTGAATACAGGGAGATTCACCAGTGACGACACACACATCTTCATAAAGTATTGAAGATGTGTGTGTTCTGGATCCCAGGCAATGAATCTCCCATAGCCCTCCATCTCAAACTATGACATCATCAAATTCTAGACCGTGAACGCAACCTATTTGTCCACATCAGTCAGAGTAATTCAAGTTGTAAGTGCCTGACCTTGGTAAAGTAGATCATTTAGTGTAGGTGGATCAGACTCTGATCCAGTGCTAACGCTGACGCTGTTTCCTCCCACAGAGACGGAGGACTGAGTTCATGGTCTCAGACACTTTTAGAAAAGGCTTTTTAAGTCTCAGTTTGAAGTCGTTTTTTTTTTTTGGCAGTGTTTGTGTTTCCATGTCTGAAAATGTGTTCTCAGTTAAAAGTACAAGTTACAGGGCTAATATGTGACAATTACAATTACAAGTACTCACTAAAGTGAGTATGGCAGGTTTGAGGGATTCTCTATTTGTGACCTCATTTGGTGAGATTTAACCTGTTGTAAATGTAAAATACAGTTTTACACCAATCAGGAAGCTGTTTGTGAAGACTGATGACATCACACTGGGTTCATTCTGTCCAGACGTTCAGCACAATTTACACAAGAAACACATTTTCTGACACTTGAAAGAAAATAAATGTGTTTTCTTATCTTTGTATTTGTCAAATAATAATCTCTGTGTACATTTTTTGGCGCAGAGTACTATATGGTTGCTAGGTAACAGTTATGAAATTCTCTGGCGTGATGTCATGATTTGCAAACAGGAAGTAAAATCTGGAATGTAAAAAATATTGCCAAACTGGAAAAAAGTAATCATTTTTTAGCTAAATCTTAAATACAATGCATTTAAGTGTGTTAATGTGAATATAAAAAGTTCTTATTGTTACTATGGAAACACAACTACTGTCTGTGTCTCTGCCTCGTCTGTAACATAAACTTCACTGCTTTGCTTTTGCTTTGCTTTTTCCCTTTCTCTCCTCCCTTCCTCTTTTCCCTAACTCTCTCTCTCCTTCATCTCTCCTCTCCCACTCTCCCTCCCTCTTCATCTTCTCCCCCTCTCTCCTCCCTCTTTCCTCCCTTCTCTCTCTCCTCCTCTCTCCTCCCTCTTCTCCCCTCCCTCTCTCTTTCTTCTAACTCTCTCTTTCTTCTCACCGCTCCCTCTCTCTGCCTCTCTCCTCCCTCTCATCTAATCCCTTCTCTGTCTGCTCCTTCTCTACTTCCTTCCCCCTTTCCCTCTCCTCTCTCTATTCCCTGTCTCCTCCCTCCCTCTCTCCCTCTCTTCCCTGTCTCCTCCCTCCCCTTCCTTTCTCTCCTCCCTCTCATCCCTCCATTTTTCTTTTCCTTCCCTCTTCCCTCTCACTCTCTCTCTTCCATCCCCTCTCTCTCCCCTCCCCCCCCCTCTCTCTCTCCTTCTCTCCTCCCTTTTTTTCTTTCTTTCAGCTGGACTTGCTCCTTGTGATATTCAGTCTATAGGCCCAGGTACGACTTCTCCCTCGTTCCCTCCCTCTTTCCCTCTCCATCTCATCACTTTGTTTGTTTTAGTGGGCTACACCACCTCTTCTTCTTCGGTCCATTATTAAATCAAAATTCTTCTGGGAAATAAACCCATGTAATGAAACCATCGGAGCAGAGCCGCTGGTCTATGTGAAAAACGTGAAGGCTGCAGCCCACAACATGCAAACAGCTGTATGTCCTGTGCCATGTGTAGTGGAGAGAACAGTGTGGAAGCTAACAGTCAGCTAACAGTGTGGAAGCTAACAGTCAGCTAACAGTGTGGAAGCTAACAGTCAGCTAACAGTGTGGAAGCTAACAGTCAGCTAACAGCGCGGAAGCTAACAGTCAGCTAACAGTGTGGATGCTAACAGTCAGCTAACAGTGTGGAAGCTAACAGTCAGCTAACAGTGTGGAAGCTAACAGTCAGCTAACAGTGTGGAAGCTAACAGTCAGCTAACAGTGTGGAAGCTAACAGTCAGCTAACAGTGTGGAAGCTAACAGTCAGCTAACAGTGTGGAAGCTAACAGTCAGCTAACAGCGCGGAAGCTAACAGTCAGCTAACAGTGTGGATGCTAACAGTCAGCTAACAGCGTGGAAGCTAGCAGTCAGCTAACAGCGTGGAAGCTAACAGTCAGCTAACAGCGTGGAAGCTAACAGTCAGCTAACAGCGTGGAAGCTAACAGTCAGCTAACAGCGTGGAAGCTAACAGTCAGCTAACAGCGTGGAAGCTAACAGTCAGCTAACAGCGTGGAAGCTAACAGTCAGCTAACAGCGTGGAGGCTAGCAGTCAGCTAACAGCGTGGAGGCTAGCAGTCAGCTAACAGCGTGGAGGCTAGCAGTCAGCTAACAGCGTGGAAGCTAACAGTCAGCTAACAGCGTGGAAGCTAACAGTCAGCTAACAGCGTGGAAGCTAACAGTCAGCTAACAGCGTGGAAGCTAACAGTCAGCTAACAGCGTGGAAGCTAACAGTCAGCTAACAGCGTGGAAGCTAACAGCCAGCTAACAGCGTGGAAGCTAACAGTCAGCTAACAGTGTGGAAGCTAACAGTCAGCTAACAGTGGGTAAGCTAACAGTCAGCTAACAGTGGGTAAGCTAACAGTCAGCTAACAGTGGGTAAGCTAACAGTCAGCTAACAGTGTGGAAGCTAACAGTCATCTAACAGTGTGGAAGCTAACAGTCATCTAACAGTGTGGAAGCTAACAGTCAGCTAACAGTGGGTAAGCTAACAGTCAGCTAACAGTGTGAAAGCTAACAGTCAGCTAACAGTGTGGAAGCTAACAGTGTGGAAGCTAACAGTCAGCTAACAGTGTGGAAGCTAACAGTGTGGAAGCTAACAGTGTGGAAGGTAACAGTCAGCTAACAGTGTGGAAGCTAACAGTCAGCTAACAGTGTGTAAGCTAACAGTCAGCTAACAGTGTGAAAGCTGATAGTCAGCTAACAGTGTGGAAGCTAACAGTGTGTAAGCTAACAGTCAGCTAACAGTGTGGAAGTTAACAGTAAGCTAACAGTGTTAAGTTAACAATAAGCTAACAGTGTGTAAGTTGACAGTAAGTTAACAGTGTGTACGCTAACAGTGTGTAATCTAACAGTGTGTAAGCTAACAGCATGTAAGTTAACCGTAAGCTAAAATTGTGTAAGTTAACAGTAAGCTAACAGTGTGCAAGTTAACAATAAGCTAACAGTGTGTAAGTTAACAGTGTGTAAGATAACAGTGTGTAAGTTAACAGGGTGTAAGCTAACAGTAAGCTAGCAGTGTGTAAGTTAACAGTAAGATAACAGTGTGTAACAACCTCAAGTCTTAAAAGTAATCCACATTTTCATTCATAGTTCTTACTCTTCTATCTCTACCACCTCCACCTTCTATTGTCCAGACATTAAACCCATATTAACCCCCCTCTTCCACAGTGGCCTGGTTTACCTTTGACCCCGCCTCCGCCCATCCCGACATCATGTTCTCCAACGATAACCTCACCGTGACCTGCAGTAGCTATGACGACCGAGTGGTAATGGGGAACACTGCGTTCTCTCGGGGCGTACACTACTGGGAGATGACTGTGGACCGCTATGATAACCACCCAGACCCCGCCTTCGGCATCGCTCGGGGGGACGTGCTCAAAGACGTGATGCTCGGGAAGGACGATAAGGCCTGGGCCATGTACGTGGACAACAACAGGTCCTGGTTCATGCACAACAACTCTCACACGAACAGGTAAGGACAGAACGCTAATATAGGACCCATAGACTTCTATATGAATGGACATAGCTAACCTGCTCACCGCCGCTAGGAAGTGATCATGGGCACGCTTCCGGCTCCATCGACTCCATTCACTTTTTATGTAAAAACTGTGTCCCCTCTCACTGTAACTGCTGTAACATTAATAACAGACAAATCAGCTGCCTTCTTTCCCGAGACTGCTCCCACTAGCATTAGCAACAGGTCTGATTGATAGCGTTGCTAAGCGCCCGCTCCCTGTTAAGTCAGCAGCCAAGAGTGAAGGGGCTTTACCTTCAACAGCCTCGCTCCAGATTGGCTCTTCGGTTGCTATGATACTCGCGGTCGGATTTCCTAAAATGGAACTCTGTTCCAAATTCTTCGCTATAACTGCTAGCCTCGATGACGTCACACTCACTTAGTCCACTTCTTAACATAGTCTGTGTTTACAGTGGGGGAGGGAAAACGAAATATACACATTTTGACTTTGTCTTGGTTGATGTATTGTCGCGTTTTGCAGTGTCCTGTGTACCACACCAAAACTGTGACTGTTAAGACATTTACTTTGCTAAACTAACACAAGAATCCCACACATTTCAGGGTTAGCAGGTTTTATAGAGAATAAGATGCCATGGCGACTGGAGCTATTTGCGACGATTGAAATAGTGACTTGTGTGCAAGATCATTAACTCCATTGTGTGTTAAGTGTACAGGTGTGTGTCTGTTCTCAGGACGGACGGAGGCATCGCTAAAAGCTCTACCATCGGTGTGCTCTTGGACTTCACTCGAAGAATCCTCATCTTCCTCATCAACGATGAGCAGCAGGGGCCAGTGGCGTTCGATAGCCTGGAGGGGGCGTACTACCCTGCCATCAGCCTCAATAGGAATGTACAGGTAAATAACTGGAACACAGTATATGGGCATAACCAGAATCAGTATAGAAGCAGAATCAACTAGAAGGAATGTTAATGCAGCTAACATGAAGATTACTGTCATTAAAAGGATCACTATGAAACTTTTCTGTTCCTTGTCTCCATGGAGATCTTATTGCTTTGCCTGAAAAATTCCACATTATTACAGTACATTTTTTGTATCTCCATGGTGACAAGAAGGTAACACCACCAGTTAAAGTTACAGGTCAGATATGTGGAGAGGTGAACTCACATTGGCAATTCATGTGTTTCAGCTATATGTTATATGTAACACTGAGGAATTTTTCTCACAAAAGAATATATTTTATTTTAAATGGTTAATCGCTATGACAACAGTCCCAATTTATTTATCATCATTCTGAAACTCATGGATAAAAACACCTAAATCAAAGCAAGATTGTTCAGTTTAGCTCCATCCTGAGGAGCATTCCAGGCAAAGCAATAACATCTCCTTGGAGAGAAGGTAGCAGACCTCCCACCACAAAAGTTACATAGTGTGCCTTTAAACACAGTTATAATTATAGAGTCAGCATTCATTTTCATTTTGCGTAGCTTTAAATAATATGTGTATGTAAGTTTGCTAAAGGCCACTTGTAAGTCAATTTAGCATTTAAACTCCAGCAAAGAGACAAGGACTCCACCTGCTGGTACACTGGGGACGAAGCAACGGGACGCCCACGAGCACTCAACATGTTTATTAGAAAACACATCCTTTTTATTTAGTGTGAAATGAAAGTGAGAATATAAGATTGCTCGGTAGAGATTTTCAAAGGTACAACCCCAATTTAATCCCAAACAAATTTTTTTATAGGTCCCATATTACACAAAATGGACTTGTGAGTCATGTTCTAATGCTGTTACCTCCTCAAAAACAGACCTGGAGTTGTGTTTTGTTTCATTCACACATGTTTGAGTTACCCTTTGTTTCTAGGTGTACAGCTTCAAAGCTCAAAATGCTCTCTTCCACCTTGTGATGTCATGAAGTGGTAGTTTTCACATTAACAGCTCCTTTTACCTTTAGTTCAGTAGAGACTGGAAATTCCAGGGCTGAAATGATCCAAATGATTCTAGTGAAGGTGTGTGGAGTTTAAAAACACAGTGGAGCACTTCCTGTATTACCACATGATGACATCACAAGGTGGAACAGAGTGTTTTCAGTTTGAGAGAAGAACTCAGCCTAAATATGCAGGTTTGTGTGTTAAACATGTGTGAATGAAACAAAACACAAC
This sequence comes from Periophthalmus magnuspinnatus, assembly GCF_009829125.3. Taxonomy (NCBI): domain Eukaryota; kingdom Metazoa; phylum Chordata; class Actinopteri; order Gobiiformes; family Gobiidae; genus Periophthalmus; species Periophthalmus magnuspinnatus. Next base: position 545,462 of record NC_047147.1, on the reverse strand, counting down.
TCCAGGTCTGTTTGTGATGAGGAAACAACATTAGAACATCAGAAAATAGTGTAATATGAGCTCCTTCACTTATATATTTCTTCAAAAGTTGCATTATTAGTAATTTTTTGTATCATGTTTACTCCAGTTTGTAAAGATGTCAGAGAAGATGTAAGAAGGTTTGACTCACTGTCGTAATGACTCAACTCAAAACTCTTAAAAGATGAGACTGGATCAAATGGAATTATTCTAGTCCGCAAAATTTTTGCTCCAACTTTTAATAAGCCTCTATGGGGTTCACTAAAGGGCTGAACACAGCGTGAGGTTGTGGGTTCAAATTCTTCTTTCCTAACTATAGCGGCTCACTTCTAACCCCAAACCATTTAAAATCTTTAGACACTGCTTCTTCAAAGGATCAACTCAAAATTTCAAGACAAATGTGAGTTTAAAGCATAGACTGTTTATATAAATGGACATAGCTAACCTGCTAGCCGCTGCGTTCCAAGTGAGCATGGGCACACGTCCAGCTCCATCGACTCTGGCTTCAGTTCACTTTACATTGAAAAACTGTCCCCTCTCTGTACCTGCTGCTGTCAGACTTGTCATTTTGGTCTTAAATGTTCATATTAACCCTCTACATGATCCTGGGGATTTTATTTGACTATTGTCTGTAAATCAAGATATGAACATTAATAACAGACAAATCAGACACCTTCTTTGCCCGAGGTGGCTCCTGCTACTGTTTTTGATTGAGTTCATTGCTAAGCGGCCACCCACTGCTAAACCAGTGGTGTGAGCAGGAAGAGGCGTTACCTTCAACAGCCTTGCTCCAGGTTGGCTCTTTGGTTGCTATGATACAGCTGGAAATCCAAATATGGAACTCAGCTCCAAATTGGCCACTATAACTGAGCTTCATTTGGAGTCAGACACTGTGGGTGACGTCACACTCACTTAGTCCATTTCTTTATACAGACTATGCTAAGCACTTTGAACCAGAAAAGTGCAAAAATATATAGTATAAATAATAAATAGAAATAACAGATCAATAATTATTTTTTCATTCATTCATAGTCCTGAAATATTCAACCCAGCCATTTTCAATGTGGTCTTTGATTCTGTTCTGTTCTGGTCTCAGTGAGATTTGAACTGTCTATGCTGTTTGTTCTGCCTCATATTTAGAGCAACGACGAAACATGGGTCCAGAGCTCCCCCTACAGACTGAAACAGATATTACAACACATAATATACCAGGGCTTTTGGTGTGCGCTGATTGGATGTTTATTTCATTTTCTGTATAAATGATTTTACAGTAGAACTGCAGTAGTAGCAGTTACACAGTGGGTTGAGTTTTCACCCACCAACCAAACAGTAGCTGGTTCAAATGATCATTGTTAATCTATGAAACCAATGAGAATGTACAGAATGTAAAAAGTCACAAATAACCTCAAATGAAATGTGGCACATGCTGTGTTTAAACTCTCTGGCTGGATGATCCACTACGTTGTCTCCATGGAGATGTTATTGCTTTGCCTGAAATGTTCCACTGTATGGCATTAAAGTTATCCATCTTGCGTTTAAGTCATTACCAACTTACTTCCAGTTTAACTGTGTCCCTCTTTCTCTCTCTTTCTTTGTGTCTCTCTCTTTTCCCCCTGCCTTTCTCTCCCCCTCTTTCTTTCTCTCTCTTTCTCCAGGTGACCCTCCACACTGGCCTGCCCATCCCAGACTTCTACACCCCTGGAGAACCAGACCCCAGCGGATCTGTGTGCTAAAGACGTACCCCAGATCGGCCTCAGGTTCCTGGGACAAACATAGGGAACTGCCCCCTCCACAACCTTCAGCTTCTAGCCCCTCTGTCCTCCATCTCTGCCCCAAAACAGGTCACCAAACTGGGTCTATCCTGCGCTGAGCCATGCCTAAACATCATGGGGAGGTTGGACTATTTGAAATAGTAGTGATTGTGATTGAGTTGTGACGGTAATGTACAGATTAACTAAAAGCACACAGTGTATCATTATTATTATTATTATTATTATTATTATTATTATTATTATTATTATTATTATTATTATTATTATTATAGTTTTTCTTGTATATTTTAGATTGTAAGCATTTAGTCGAACCACAAGGGGGCGCCAGAAGGATTGTGAATATTTGAATATGAAAGGTAAAAATAATGGACTGAAATACAGAAAAAAATATAAAACTAGTATTTTTGTTTTAAGACAGACAATTATGGAGGAATAAACCACATATAAAGCAGTCTAAGCAGGGACTCCCAGAATTCCCTCACCCCAGACACTTCCTCCAGTTCCTCCAGTGGAACCTCGAAGCATTCCCAGGCCGGCCGAAGTGAATTAACCAATTTCTAAAATGCTCTGTACAGACAAACATAAACAAACGCTCAAAACCGTTTTCCAGTTTTGTGCGTTATTCATTCATTTTTTACTCTCTGCTGGTGAAATACTGTTGTAGTCACATCTGCCAGACACTCACAAACGCATCACGTTCATATAGACTGTGTGGTTGAAGTGTCTTGCCTAAAGACACAACAATAAGCACTAGAGCCACTACTGCCCCCCTGTGGCACTTGATATTCTCAGCGGTGTCCCATCCGAGCACTAACCAGGCTGACCATGTTTAGCTTCTGAGATCAACTCAATGGCAGGTGCAGGTGTAGAGCTACACCTGCACCTGCCATTGCCATCAGCTCGCCCCTGTGGCTTGTCGCTGTGGCAACAAAAACAGCATGTGACAAGCAGCCATGGGACAATATTGAAATTTGGTGTCATGATTATCATGGCCAAAATAACTGTCATCACTTTGTCATCAGTAAAAACAACTACGATCTAACAGAGAATATTCTGGATGAGCAGGGCCGTCAACAAAAATTTGGAGGCCCAGGCCAAGAAGTCTCACATGGGCTCCCATCTAATACAAATTAATAGGAAGAGAGACCAATTCTGTGCCTCTAAACCCCGGGACAACAGGCCCCTTTGTCCACCCCGTCCACTCCCCTGTGAATAAGTAGGTTTTCTTCTGCACATTCTGGTGATACAATGGTGATTATCCTTGTTGACGATTATCACGATTCTATAAAATGTGCCATAAACGATTATTGTCAATCCTTTTTATCATGATAAACGATATTATTTATTTATTGTCCCACCTCTAGTGTACAGAGATTGGACTAAGCCACATAAAGCACTGCAGCATGTTCTGGAAAACTGTACACACATTTCAAGCATTTCTATGACTGCTAGAGGCACTTTTTTACTTTTAGATAACAATATGGCATAGTTATTAGTTTTAAATAGATACACAAATGTTATGTCACATATATCCGTCCATTATTTTTACCACAGATGTGACAAAATGCCCCCAGAAAGAGCAATAGCCAATTACATCACCCTGTTCACTTCTCTTCTGTGTAAATCTGACTTTTGTGTAGCTTTTTGTAAGATACAGCTTAAATGATCCAGTGTGTTTGCTTTAAAGCCAGCAATCTGTATTCTATTAGAAATGACTGTCAAGACGCTAATGCTAGCGGTTGCTAATGTTTCCCTTAATCTCTACTGTTTAAACGACTGAATCTGAGTAGTTTTAATATCAGTATGTTGGTTCATATTTGTTTCAGATGTACAGAGAGAGTGAGATACTATAACATGGATATATTCTCTTTATTTCAGGGAGAGAGGGAGGTCACCACTTTAATGTCGTTTTTATATTAGAATCTCAGAACAGTTTTTATTTCTTTTGTAGCTCAACATTTACAGAACCCTCCACTAACAAGGGCAACTATAAAAGGTGCGAACTAACAAACAAGGACGCTGTACATGATCCTGGGGTTTTTTCACTGTTTGTTTCCTTAAATCAAGATATTAACATGAATAAGAGACAAATCAGATGCCTAAACTGGATCAGAAATAAATTGGCCTCGATCTGGATTGGCTGTTTGGTTGCTTTGATATTCGGTCGGTATTCCAAATATGGAAGCTCCAAATTGGCCGCTCTAACTGCTAGCCTCAATGAGCTCCATTTGACTGGAGCTGAACGCTGTGGGTGACTTATAGATCTTATTTGCTGTCAAGATCTGCAGCAAAATAACTCAACCCGAATGAGAACGGCGGCGCCCCAAATAAAAGACTGACTAAAAGACTTTTTAAACTATTTGTGATGCTTTGCGATCTGATTTTCATTTAATTGTGATATTCTGCAGTTTGATGCTTAGAGATGCGGATTCTATTTGTGGAGAGTTTTGTAAATATGTGTAACTTCTGAACAGCATCAGTAAACACCTCGTCCCTCTCAGACTTTAGCTCTGGTGCTTGTTCTTGTTAGCGCTTCATAGCTGTGCCTTCGATCCTCCTTAACAAAATCATACGCAGCTACTGTAACATCAAGACTCCTAGAAAAGCACATTATGTAACTTTTTTTGGGTGGAAAGTCCAGCACTTGCCTGTATCCATGGAGATGTGTGTCTGAAATGTTCCACTGTATGACATTAAACTGAGCTAGCTTGCATTTATTCAATCTTGTTTTCATAGTTGAAAAACAAACACACACACAACTCGCCTCTCCATAGAACTGTTTCCGTACCTTGGCCTGATGCGTCACATGCTTTTCTCCACGGATATAGATTTGTTTAATGCCATACTGTGGAATATTCTAGGGAAACAATAATATCTTCATGGAGACAAGCAGGTGATGCTCCACCAGAAAACCACATGCAACTACTGTAACATCAAAACACCAGGAAAAGTGCATTATGTAATTTTCTTTTTTTTGGGGGGGGTTCAGCGTTTGCCTGAATCCATGGAGATATGTGTCTTAAATGTTCCACAGTATGACATTAAACCTGATCTTGCATTTATTAAATATTTATTTTATTGCTAGAAAAAAACACACACAGAAAAAAAACTGCCTCTCCACAGAACTGGCAAGGCAAAGCAAGTTTATTTGTGCACAGAGTAATTCAAAATCTTTTACAGAATAAGTCGTGTCCTGTACCTTGGCCTGACGCGTCACCTGCCTGTCTCCATAACCGTACATTTGTTTAATGCCATACTGTCCAGCATTCCTGACTAAACAATAATATCTCTAATGGCAACAGGCAGGTGGCAGATGCTCCACCAGAAAAGTTACTTAGTACTTAGTTCCTTTATTAAAACTGAGAAAGCTAGCATGGCTCTGTGCCAGAGGAACACAGCAGATGTGGATATGAAAGGCAGGGGGTGCTGTTGTATTTTATCTGTCAAATGGCACATGATTTATGGAGCGTTGTATTGATCGAAAGTTTGAATTAAAATGCAGCTTTTTATATTTCAAACATTAAGGGCATAAATACTATTTTTATTTTCAGTTGACATATTTCACTTTTTTGTCTTTATAAACGTGCACGTTGACTGATCTTTGGACTGTTGATTGTAAAGGCTGTAGTCCAGGCTGTATTCATCTTAAATGCATGTAGGGGATTTCAAAATGAATTCTGAGTTTGGAAGGTTGGTTTTCCAGGTTCTTTTCCCAATTTCGTACTACACTTATCAGCATTTATTAGTGTACAAATCAGATGAAACCATGTTTACTGTAGAAAATGTTTGTTTGCAAACAGACACATTCTGTTAAAAGTGTGTCCAGGACACACAGAGCCATACTGCACTTCTGTGTTTGAACACAAGAGGACGCTGACCTTCTGCAGTCAGTGTCAGTGTATCATTGCCATATACCACAGCGTGCAGGTTATCATTATGAGCAGGGATGCACTGATTCGATTCTGGTATCGACTTCCCAGTATCGGTTCATCTGATATCCTGGTTGGACATATAAACTGATGTAATAAGATTATTTCCAGGTCATATTTGGCCCAGAAAACTTCATAATGTTTGAACTTTTATTCATGCAAAGTCACTCTGTCATTTCTCAAGAGATAATAACAGCTACATAACACTTTGGATCAGTTTAGTTTTCTTTTACTTTAGTTTTAAAGGAAATAAAAGCAGTTTTCAGTCTCTGCTCTGGTATTGGTTGGTATCGGGAATTGGCAGACACTTAAAGCCATCAGAATCGATATCAGTATCTGAAAAAGCTGGATCGGTGAATCCCTGATTATTTGTTTACTAGCCTGGCCCTCATTTCATATATACCTTATGTTATAGAGTCTCATTATGGGCCAAGACTGCTGATTCAATTCCCATGTATTTTTCTCATACAGTTCTCTGGAGGCAGAGCTATAGAGTTATATGTAGACTATATTTAGGCGACTGTATCTAAAGCTGCACTGTGTAACTTTTCTTATGAAGGGCCTGCCACATGCTTGTCTCCAAGGTGATATTATTACTTGTCTTCCACAGTATGAGATTAAACTGATCTATCTCCGTGGAGACAAGTTACAGGTACAGATCTGTGAAGCGGTGACCAAGCCCATAGTAGATTATGTTTAGTTATTTCAAGTTTTTGAAAACACTTGCAATTGAGTAAATGCTTAGATAAGTTTAATGCTATACTGTGGAACATTCCATGCCCTACTAGAAAAGTTACATGCTGTACCTTTAAAAGTATATCTCAAAGTACTGAAATATATTTTACAATAGTTGGAAGTTTTTCATAATTCCCATTGTTTTGAATGGAGCTCGGGGCAGATGACCAGTGCGCTGGGCGACACTGGGCTGCACCTGGTCACACGACCTGGTCACACAACCTGGTCACACGACCTGGTCACACGACCTGGTCACACGACCTGGTCACATGGCCTGTACATATGTGTGTTAATCTGGAAACATGAATGTGAACAAGCGAGTCATGAAGTCACTGTAAAACTAATATTCGTGCTGCGTTCAATGCACTGTACATAGAACACTAAGAATGAATGGGAGAGAAGACGTCAGCACACGGTGAAAACACGTCTGCACAGGACTAAAGAGTTACAATTTACATTTTTTTTTATCATTATTATTATTATTATTTTTATTTTTTTAGTTAAAACAGGTCAAGGATTAATTTTCAGTCTTTCACAACATTTGACCTGATGCAGATTGTCCTTTTCGCAGTGTGCTCTTTTATTACAGATGAATGTATTCTAGAGAAGTCTATGGAGAGTTTAGGGCCATTTTACAGCAAATATTATGATCATGATTATGATTATTTAAGATGTGATGAGCCTCTGTGTTCTGTGTGTGGAAACTTAATAAAACAGGTCCATTTGAACCAATGTCTGTTCTGTTCTTTTGCTCCAGGGCTGTGTACAAATATATATATATATATATATATATATATATATATATATATATATATATATATATATATATATATATATATATATATATATATAGTATATATATATAGTAGTAAAATCAAATTAAAACAAGTTAAAATCATACTAAAACAGTAAAATAGGAGAATAAAATAAAATACATTAATACAACAAAATATAAATAATGATAATGTGTCACAACATTACTAGGTGTTGAAGGCCAGTCTGAATAAATATGTTTTAAGCCTGGATTTAAAAAGACCGAAGTCAGTAATGGTGCGCAGGAGACATCAGGAGACAGTTTGTTCCAGAGTTTGGGCCCAGCCACAGAGAAGGCCCGATCACCCCAGTGTTTGGATTTAGTTTTCAGAACTTCCAAAAGGAGTTGATTAGATGACCTCAAGGCCCGGTTTGGATTTCAGACCACCAGCAGTTCAGCCAGGTAGGGCGGGGCGAGGCCATTAACAAAAAGTTAAATTTTAAAATCAACTCTAAAAGAAACAGGAAGCCAATGGAGCGAATAAAGGACTGGGGTGATGTGTTGGCATCTGGATGTGTTGCAGCATTCTGCACAAGTTGGAGGCGACCCAGGAACGACTGGGAGACACCAACATAAAGTGAGTTACAATAATCTATTCTAGAGCTAATAAAAGCATGAATATATATATATATATATATATATATATATATATATATATATATATATATATATATATATATATATATATATGTGTGTGTGTGTGGGGGGGGGGGGGGGGTGTATATATGTATATATATAGATAGATAGATATGAAATATACTCAAGGGGGAGGGGCCACAGAAAGGTGGTGAAAGCATTCAGCCATGGAGACCATATATACACTTAACATGTTTGACAGAATGTTTAGGTGTAGATGACTGCTCGCCCCAGCTCATGGTGGTAGGATATTGGTAGGCCACTGTCTGATCACATGGACACTACAGCAGGAGGCCCCAGGACAACAGGGCCCATCTGGGCCCCTTGTCTGGCAACCGTGTCTGGACACCTCTGGACATGAAAATACCTGTTCTGTTTTTGATGAAAATGAACCAGGACCTGACCAAGATCAGAGTGTCACTTTCAAATACTAATGTCTCAGTTTAGATGAATCTCCCACATGTTAGAGCCAAAACAACCAGGACTGAACCAGGACTAAACCAGGACTAAAGCAGAACTAAACCAGGACTGAACCAGGATTAAACAAGGACTAAACCAGGACCAAAGCAGAACTAAACCAGGACTGAACCAGGATTAAACAAGGACTAAACCAGGACCAAAGCAGAACCACACCAAGTTTAGTCCTGGTTCAGTCCAGGTTTAGTCCTGGTTTAGTCCATTTTTTGTCCTAGTTTAGTCCATGTTTACTCCTGGTTTAGTCCATTTTATGTCCTGGTTTAGTCCTGCTTTAGTCCAGGTTTAGTCCAGGTTTAGTCCAGGTTTAGTCCTGGTTTAGTCCTGGTTTAGTCCAGGTTTAGTCCTGGTTTAGTCCAGGTTTAGTCCTGGTTTAGTCCTGGTTTAGTCCTGGTTTAGTCCTGGTTTAGTCCAGGTTTAGTTCAGGTTTAATCCTGGTTTAGTCCTGGTTTAGTCCATTTTTCGTCCTGGTTTAGTCCTGCTTTAATTCAATTCAATTCAATTCATTTATTTTTGTAATGCCCAAAATCACAACAACAGTTGTCTCGAAGGGCGTTCATGTTTTAGTCCTGGTTTAGTCTTGGTTTAGTTGTTGTTTAGTCCTTGTTTAATCCAGGTTTAGTCCAGGTTTAGTCCTGCTTTAGTCCAGGTTTAGTCCATTTTTCGTCCTGGTTTAGTCTTGGTTTAGTTGTTGTTTAGTCCTTGTTTAATCCAGGTTTAGTCCAGGTTTAGTCCATGTTTAGTCCTGGTTTAGTCCAGGTTTAGTCCATGTTTAGTCCTGGTTTAGTCCTGGTTTAGACCATTTTTCATCCTGGTTTAGTCCTGCTTTAGTCCTGGTTTAGTCTTGGTTTAGTCTTGGTTTAGTTGTTGTTTAGTCCTTGTTTAATCTAGGTTTAGTCCAGGTTTAGTCCAGGTTTAGTCCTGGTTTTGTCCTGGTTTAGTCCTGCTTTAGTCCTGGTTTAGTCTTGGTTTAGTCCAGGTTTAGTCCAGGTTTAGTCCTGGTTTAGTCCTGGTTTAGTCCTGGTTTAGTCCAGGTTTAGTCCTGGTTTACTCCTGGTTTAGTCCAGGTTTAGTCCAGGTTTAGTCCTGGTTTAGTCCTAGTTTAGTCCAGGTTTAATCCTGGTTTAGTCCAGGTTTAGTCCAGGTTTAGTCCAGGTTTAGTCCAGGTTTAGTCCTGGTTTAGTCCATTTTTCGTCCTGGTTTAGTCCTGCTTTAGTCCAGGTTTAGTCCTGGTTTAGTTGTTGTTTAGTCCTGGTTTAATCCAGGTTTAGTCCTGGTTTAGTCCTGGTTTAGTCTTGGTTTAGTTGTTGTTTAGTCCTTGTTTAATCCAGGTTTAGTCCAGGTTTATTCCAGGTTTAGTCCTGGTTTAGTCCAGGTTTAGTCCAGGATTAGTCCATTTTTAGTCCTGGTTTATTCTTGGTTTAGTCCTGGTTTATTCCAGGTTTAGTCCTGGTTTAGTTCAGGTTTAGTCCTGGTTTAGTCCAGGTTTAGTCTTGGTTTAGTCCTGGTTTAGTCCTGGTTTAGTCCAGGTTTAGTCTTGGTTTAGTCCTGGTTTAGTCTTGGTTTAGTCCAGGTTTAGTCCTGGTTTAGTCCTGGTTTTGTCCTGGTTTAGTCCTGCTTTAGTCCTGGTTTAGTCTTGGTTTAGTCCAGGTTTAGTCCAGGTTTAGTCCTGGTTTAGTCCTGGTTTAGTCCTGGTTTAGTCCAGGTTTAGTCCTGGTTTACTCCTGGTTTAGTCCAGGTTTAGTCCAGGTTTAGTCCTGGTTTAGTCCTAGTTTAGTCCAGGTTTAATCCTGGTTTAGTCCAGGTTTAGTCCAGGTTTAGTCCAGGTTTAGTCCAGGTTTAGTCCTGGTTTAGTCCATTTTTCGTCCTGGTTTAGTCCTGCTTTAGTCCAGGTTTAGTCCTGGTTTAGTTGTTGTTTAGTCCTGGTTTAATCCAGGTTTAGTCCTGGTTTAGTCCTGGTTTAGTCTTGGTTTAGTTGTTGTTTAGTCCTTGTTTAATCCAGGTTTAGTCCAGGTTTATTCCAGGTTTAGTCCTGGTTTAGTCCAGGTTTAGTCCAGGATTAGTCCATTTTTAGTCCTGGTTTATTCTTGGTTTAGTCCTGGTTTATTCCAGGTTTAGTCCTGGTTTAGTTCAGGTTTAGTCCTGGTTTAGTCCAGGTTTAGTCTTGGTTTAGTCCTGGTTTAGTCCTGGTTTAGTCCAGGTTTAGTCTTGGTTTAGTCCTGGTTTAGTCTTGGTTTAGTCCAGGTTTAGTCCTGGTTTAGTCCTGGTTTAGTCCAGGTTTAGTCCTGGTTTAGTCCAGGTTTAGTCCAGGTTTAGTCCTGTTTAGTCTTGGTTTAGTACAGATTTAGTCCAGGTTTAGTCCTGGTTTAGTCCAGGTTTAGTCTTGGTTTAGTCCTGGTTTAGTCCAGGTTTAGTCCAGGTTTAGTCCTAGTTTAGTCCTGGTTTAGTCCAGGTTTAGTCCAGGTTTAGTCCTGTTTAGTCTTGGTTTAGTCCAGGTTTAGTCCTGGTTTAGTCTTGGTTTAGTTGTTGTTTAGTCCTTGTTTAATCCAGGTTTAGTCCAGGTTTATTCCAGGTTTAGTCCTGGTTTAGTCCAGGTTTAGTCCAGGTTTAGTCCATTTTTAGTCCTGGTTTATTCTTGGTTTAGTCCTGGTTTAGTTCAGGTTTAGTCCTGGTTTATTCCAGGTTTAGTCCTGGTTTAGTTCAGGTTTAGTCCTGGTTTAGTCCAGGTTTAGTCCAGGTTTAGTCTTGGTTTAGTCCAGGTTTAGTCTTGGTTTAGTCCTGGTTTAGTCTTGGTTTAATCCAGGTTTAGTCCAGGTTTAGTCTTGGTTTAGTCCTGGTTTAGTCTTGGTATAGTCCTGGTTTAGTCCAGGTTTAGTCTTGGTTTAGTCCTGGTTTAGGCCTGGTTTAGTCCAGGTTTAGTCCAGGTTTAGTCCAGGTTTAGTCCTGGTTTAGTCCAGGTTTAGTCCAGGTTTAGTCCTGTTTAGTCTTGGTTTAGTCCAGGTTTAGTCCAGGTTTAGTCCTGGTTTAGTCCAGGTTTAGTCCTGGTTTAGTCCTGGTTTAGTCCAGGTTTAGTCCAGGTTTAGTCCTGGTTTAGTCCTGGTTTAGTCCTGGTTTAGTCCAGGTTTAGTCCAGGTTTAGTCCTGTTTAGTCTTGGTTTAGTCCAGGTTTAGTCCAGGTTTAGTCCAGGTTTAGTCCAGGTTTAGTCCTGGTTTAGTCCAGGTTTAGTCCTGGTTTAGTCCTGGTTTAGTCCTGGTTTAGTCCAGGTTTAGTACAGGTTTAGTCCAGGTTTAGTCCTGGTTTAGTCTTGGTTTAGTTGTTGTTTAGTCCTTGTTTAATCCAGGTTTAGTCCAGGTTTATTCCAGGTTTAGTCCTGGTTTAGTCCAGGTTTAGTCCGGGTTTAGTCCATTTTTAGTCCTGGTTTATTCTTGGTTTAGTCCTGGTTTAGTTCAGGTTTAGTCCTGGTTTAGTCCTGGTTTATTCCAGGTTTAGTCCTGGTTTAGTTCAGGTTTAGTCCTGGTTTAGTCCAGGTTTAGTCCATTTTTAGTCCTGGTTTATTCTTGGTTTAGTCCTGGTTTAGTCCTGGTTTAGTCCAGGTTTAGTTCAGGTTTAATCCTGGTTTAGTCCTGGTTTAGTCCATTTTTCGTCCTGGTTTAGTCCTGGTTTAGTCCTGGTTTAGTCCAGGTTTAGTTCAGGTTTAATCCTGGTTTAGTCCTGGTTTAGTCCATTTTTCGTCCTGGTTTAGTTCTGGTTTAGTCCTGGTTTAGTCCAGGTTTAGTTCAGGTTTAATCCTGGTTTAGTCCTGGTTTAGTCCATTTTTCGTCCTGGTTTAGTCCTGGTTTAGTCCTGGTTTAGTCCAGGTTTAGTTCAGGTTTAATCCTGGTTTAGTCCTGGTTTAGTCCATTTTTCGTCCTGGTTTAGTCCTGGTTTAGTCCTGGTTTAGTCCAGGTTTAGTTCAGGTTTAATCCTGGTTTAGTCCTGGTTTAGTCCATTTTTCGTCCTGGTTTAGTCCTGCTTTAATTCAATTCAATTCAATTCATTTATTTTTGTAACGCCCAAAATCACAACAACAGTTGTCTCGAAGGGCGTTCATGTTTTAGTCCTGGTTTAGTCTTGGTTTAGTTGTTGTTTAGTCCTTGTTTAATCCAGGTTTAGTCCAGGTTTAGTCCTGCTTTAGTCCAGGTTTAGTCCATTTTTCGTCCTGGTTTAGTCTTGGTTTAGTTGTTGTTTAGTCCTTTTTTAATCCAGGTGTAGTCCAGGTTTAGTCCATGTTTAGTCCTGGTTTAGTCCAGGTTTAGTCCTGGTTTAGTCCTGGTTTAGACCATTTTTCATCATGGTTTAGTCCTGCTTTAGTCCTGGTTTAGTCTTGGTTTAGTCTTGGTTTAGTTGTTGTTTAGTCCTTGTTTAATCTAGGTTTAGTCCTGGTTTAGTCCAGGTTTAGTCCTGGTTTTGTCCTGGTTTAGTCCTGCTTGAGTCCTGGTTTAGTCTTGGTTTAGTCTTGGTTTAGTTGTTGTTTAGTCCTTATTTAATCCAGGTTTAGTCCAGGTTTAGTCCATTTTATGTCCTGGTTTAGTCCTGCTTTAGTCCAGGTTTAGTCCAGGTTTAGTCCTGGTTTAGTCCAGGTTTAGTCCAGGTTTAGTCCTGGTTTAGTCCTGGTTTAGCCCTGGTTTAGTCCAGGTTTAGTCCTGGTTTAGTCCTGGTTTAGTCCAGGTTTAGTCCAGGTTTAGTCCTGGTTTAGTCCTAGTTTAGTCCAGGTTTAATCCTGGTTTAGTCCAGGTTTAGTCCTGGTTTAGTCCTGGTTTAGTCCATTTTTCGTCCTGGTTTACTCCTGCTTTAGTCCAGGTTTAGTCCTGGTTTAGTTGTTGTTTAGTCCTGGTTTAATCCAGGTTTAGTCCTGGTTTAGTCCTGGTTTAGTCTTGGTTTAGTTGTTGTTTAGTCCTTGTTTAATCCAGGTTTAGTCCAGGTTTATTCCAGGTTTAGTCCTGGTTTAGTCCAGGTTTAGTCCAGGATTAGTCCATTTTTAGTCCTGGTTTATTCTTGGTTTAGTCCTGGTTTATTCCAGGTTTAGTCCTGGTTTAGTTCAGGTTTAGTCCTGGTTTAGTCCAGGTTTAGTCTTGGTTTAGTCCTGGTTTAGTCCAGGTTTAGTCTTGGTTTAGTCCTGGTTTAGTCTTGGTTTAGTCCTGGTTTAGTCCTGGTTTAGTCCTGGTTTAGTCCAGGTTTAGTCCTGGTTTAGTCCAGGTTTAGTCCAGGTTTAGTCCTGTTTAGTCTTGGTTTAGTCCAGATTTAGTCCAGGTTTAGTCCAGGTTTAGTCCTGGTTTAGTCCAGGTTTAGTCCAGGTTTAGTCTTGGTTTAGTCCTGGTTTAGTCCAGGTTTAGTCCAGGTTTAGTCCTGGTTTAGTCCTGGTTTAGTCCAGGTTTAGTCCAGGTTTAGTCCTGTTTAGTCTTGGTTTAGTCCAGGTTTAGTCCTGGTTTAGTCTTGGTTTAGTTGTTGTTTAGTCCTTGTTTAATCCAGGTTTAGTCCAGGTTTATTCCAGGTTTAGTCCTGGTTTAGTCCAGGTTTAGTCCAGGTTTAGTCCATTTTTAGTCCTGGTTTATTCTTGGTTTAGTCCTGGTTTAGTTCAGGTTTAGTCCTGGTTTAGTCCAGGTTTAGTCCAGGTTTAGTCTTGGTTTAGTCCTGGTTTAGTCTTGGTTTAGTCCTGGTTTAGTCTTGGTTTAGTCCAGGTTTAGTCCAGGTTTAGTCTTGGTTTAGTCCTGGTTTAGTCTTGGTTTAGTCCTGGTTTAGTCCAGGTTTAGTCCAGGTTTAGTCGTGTTTAGTCTTGGTTTAGTCCAGATTTAGTCCAGGTTTAGTCCAGGTTTAGTCCTGGTTTAGTCCAGGTTTAGTCCAGGTTTAGTCTTGGTTTAGTCCTGGTTTAGTCCAGGTTTAGTCCAGGTTTAGTCCTGGTTTAGTCCTGGTTTAGTCCAGGTTTAGTCCTGGTTTAGTCCAGGTTTAGTCCAGGTTTAGTCCTGTTTAGTCTTGGTTTAGTCCAGATTTAGTCCAGGTTTAGTCCAGGTTTAGTCCTGGTTTAGTCCAGGTTTAGTCCAGGTTTAGTCTTGGTTTAGTCCTGGTTTAGTCCAGGTTTAGTCCAGGTTTAGTCCTGGTTTAGTCCTGGTTTAGTCCAGGTTTAGTCCAGGTTTAGTCCAGGTTTAGTCCTGTTTAGTCTTGGTTTAGTCCAGGTTTAGTCCTGGTTTAGTCCAGGTTTAGTCCAGGTTTAGTCCATTTTTAGTCCTGGTTTATTCTTGGTTTAGTCCTGGTTTAGTTCAGGTTTAGTCCTGGTTTATTCCAGGTTTAGTCCTGGTTTAGTTCAGGTTTAGTTCAGGTTTAGTCCTGGTTTAGTCCAGGTTTAGTCCAGGTTTAGTCTTGGTTTAGTCCAGGTTTAGTCCAGGTTTAGTCTTGGTTTAGTCCTGGTTTAGTCTTGGTTTAGTCCTGGTTTAGTCCAGGTTTAGTCTTGGTTTAGTCCAGGTTTAGTCCTGGTTTAGTCCTGGTTTAGTCCAGGTTTAGTCCAGGTTTAGTCCAGGTTTAGTCCTGGTTTAGTCCAGGTTTAGTCCAGGTTTAGTCCTGTTTAGTCTTGGTTTAGTCCAGGTTTAGTCCTGGTTTAGTCCAGGTTTAGTCCTGATTTAGTCCTGGTTTAGTCCAGGTTTAGTCCAGGTTTAGTCCTGGTTTAGTCCTGGTTTAGTCCTGGTTTAGTCCTGGTTTAGTCCAGGTTTAGTCCTGTTTAGTCTTGGTTTAGTCCAGGTTTAGTCCAGGTTTAGTCCAGGTTTAGTACTGGTTTAGTCCTGGTTTAGTCCTGGTTTAGTCCAGGTTTAGTCCAGGTTTAGTCCAGGTTTAGTCCTGTTTAGTCTTGGTTTAGTCCAGGATTAGTCCTGGTTTAGTCTTGGTTTAGTTTTTGTTTAGTCCTTGTTTAATCCAGGTTTAGTCCAGGTTTATTCCAGGTTTAGTCCTGGTTTAGTCCAGGTTTAGTCCGGGTTTAGTCCATTTTTAGTCCTGGTTTATTCTTGGTTTAGTCCTGGTTTAGTTCAGGTTTATTCCTGGTTTAGTCCTGGTTTATTCCAGGTTTAGTCCTGGTTTAGTTCAGGTTTAGTCCTGGTTTAGTCCAGGTTTAGTCCATTTTTAGTCCTGGTTTATTCTTGGTTTAGTCCTGGTTTAGTTCAGGTTTAGTCCTGGTTTATTCCAGGTTTAGTCCTGGTTTAGTTCAGGTTTAGTCCTGGTTTAGTCCAGGTTTAGTCCAGGTTTAGTCTTGGTTTAGTCCTGGTTTAGTCTTGGTTTAGTCCTGGTTTAGTCTTGGTTTAGTCCAGGTTTAGTCCAGGTTTAGTCCAGGTTTAGTCCTGGTTTAGTCCTGGTTTAGTCCAGGTTTAGTCCAGGTTTAGTCCTGGTTTAGTCCAGGTTTAGTCCAGGTTTAGTCCTGGTTTAGTCCTGGTTTAGTCCAGGTTTAGTCCTGGTTTAGTCCTGGTTTAGTCCAGGTTTAATCCTGGTTTAGTCCAGGTTTAGTCCAGGTTTAGTCCTGGTTTAGTCCATTTTTCGTCCTGGTTTAGTCCTGCTTTAGTCCAGGTTTATTCCTGGTTTAGTTGTTGTTTAGTCCAGGTTTAATCCAGGTTTAGTCCTGGTTTAGTCTTGGTTTAGTTGTTGTTTAGTCCTTGTTTAATCCAGGTTTAGTCCAGGTTTATTCCAGGTTTAGTCCTAGTTTAGTCCAGGTTTAGTCCAGGTTTAGTCCATTTTTAGTCCTGGTTTATTCTTGGTTTAGTCCTGGTTTATTCCAGGTTTAGTCCTGGTTTAGTTCAGGTTTAGTCCTAGTTTAGTCCAGGTTTAGTCCAGGTTTAGTCTTGGTTTAGTCCTGGTTTAGTCCTAGTTTAGTCTTGGTTTAGTCCAGGTTTAGTCCATTTTTAGTCCTGGTTTATTCTTGGTTTAGTCCTGGTTTATTCCAGGTTTAGTCCTGGTTTAGTTCAGGTTTAGTCCTAGTTTAGTCCAGGTTTAGTCCAGGTTTAGTCTTGGTTTAGTCCTGGTTTAGTCCTAGTTTAGTCTTGGTTTAGTCCTGGTTTAGTCCTGGTTTAGTCCAGGTTTAGTCCTGGTTTAGTCCTGGTTTAGTCCAGGTTTAGTCCAGGTTTAGTCCTGGTTTAGTCCAGGTTTAGTCCAGGTTTAGTCCTGTTTAGTCTTGGTTTAGTCCAGGTTTAGTCCAGGTTTAGTCCTGGTTTAGTCCAGATTTAGTCTTGGTTTAGTTCTGGTTTAGTCCAGGTTTAGTCCAGGTTTAGTCCTGGTTTAGTCCTGGTTTAGTCCTGGTTTAGTCCAGGTTTAGTCCAGGTTTAGTCCTGTTTAGTCTAGGTTTAGTCCAGGTTTAGTCCTGGTTTAGTCTTGGTTTAGTTGTTGTTTAGTCCTTGTTTAATCCTGGTTAAGTCCAGGTTTATTCCAGGTTTAGTCCTGGTTTAGTCCAGGTTTAGTCCAGGTTTAGTCCATTTTTAGTCCTGGTTCATTCTTGGTTTAGTCCTGGTTTAGTTCAGGTTTAGTCCTGGTTTATTCCAGGTTTAGTCCTGGTTTAGTTCAGGTTTAGTCCTGGTTTAGTCCAGGTTTAGTCTTGGTTCAGTCCTGGTTTAGTCTTGGTTTAGTCCTGGTTTAGTCTTGGTTTGGTCCAGGTTTAGTCCAGGTTTAGTCTTGGTTTAGTCCTGGTTTAGTCTTGGTTTAGTCCTGGTTTAGTCCAGGTTTAGTCTTGGTTTAGTCCAGGTTTAGTCCTGGTTTAGTCCAGGTTTAGTCCAGGTTTAATCCTGTTTAGTCTTGGTTTAGTCCAGGTTTAGTCCAGGTTTAGTCCTGCTTTAGTCCAGGTTTAGTCCTGGTTTAGTCCTGGTTTAGTCTAGGTTTAGTCCAGGTTTAGTCCTGGTTTAGTCCTGGTTTAGTCCAGGTTTAGTCCAGGTTTAGTCCTGTTTAGTCTTGGTTTAGTCCAGGTTTAGTCCAGGTTTAGTCCTGGTTTAGTCCAGGTTTAGTCCTGGTTTAGTCCTGGTTTAGTCCTGGTTTAGTCCTGGTTTAGTCCAGGTTTAGTCCTGGTTTAGTCCTGGTTTAGTCCTGGTTTAGTCCAGGTTTAGTCCAGGTTTAGTCCTGGTTTAGTCCTGGTTTAGTCCAGGTTTAGTCCAGGTTTAGTCCAGGTTTAGTCCTGTTTAGTCCAGGTTTAGTCCAGGTTTAGTCCAGGTTTAGTCATGGTTTAGTCATGGTTTAGTCCTGGTTTAGTCCTGGTTTAGTCCAGGTTTAGTCCAGGTTTAGTCCTGGTTTAGTCCAGGTTTAGTCCAGGTTTAGTCCTGGTTTAGTCCTGCTTTAGTCCAGGTTTAGTCCAGGTTTAGTCCTGTTTAGTCTTGGTTTAGTCCAGGTTTAGTCCTGGTTTAGTCTTGGTTTAGTTGTTGTTTAGTCCTTGTTTAATCCAGGTTTAGTCCAGGTTTATTCCAGGTTTAGTCCTGGTTTAGTCCAGGTTTAGTTCGGGTTTAGTCCATTTTTAGTCCTGGTTTATTCTTGGTTTAGTCCTGGTTTAGTTCAGGTTTAGTCCTGGTTTAGTCCTGGTTTATTCCAGGTTTAGTCCTGGTTTAGTTCAGGTTTAGTCCTGGTTTAGTCCAGGTTTAGTCCATTTTTAGTCCTGGTTTATTCTTGGTTTATTCCTGGTTTAGTTCAGGTTTAGTCCTGGTTTATTCCAGGTTTAGTCCTGGTTTAGTTCAGGTTTAGTCCTGGTTTAGTCCAGGTTTAGTCCAGGTTTAGTCTTGGTTTAGTCCTGGTTTAGTCTTGGTTTAGTCCTGGTTTAGTCTTGGTTTAGTCCAGGTTTAGTCCAGGTTTAGTCTTGGTTTAGTCCTGGTTTAGTCTTGGTTTAGTCCTGGTTTAGTCCAGGTTTAGTCTTGGTTTAGTCCAGGTTTAGTCCTGGTTTAGTCCAGGTTTAGTCCAGGCTTAGTCCTGTTTAGTCTTGGTTCAGTCCAGGTTTAGTCCAGGTTTAGTCCTGGTTTAGTCCAGGTTTAGTCCTGTTTAGTCTTGATTTAGTCCAGGTTTAGTCCAGGTTTAGTCCAGGTTTAGTCCTGGTTTAGTCCAGGTTTAGTCCTGGTTTAGTCCAGGTTTAGTCCTGGTTTAGTCCTGGTTTAGTCCTGGTTTAGTCCTGGTTTAGTCCAGGTTTAGTCCAGGTTTAGTTCTGGTTTAGTCCAGGTTTAGTCCTGGTTTAGTCCTGGTTTAGTCCAGGTTTAGTCCAGGTTTAGTCCAGGTTTAGTCCTGTTTAGTCCTGGTTTAGTCCAGGTTTAGTCCAGGTTTAGTCCTGGTTTAGTCCTGGTTTAGTCCTGGTTTAGTCCAGGTTTAGTCCTGGTTTAGTCCTGGTTTAGTCCAGGTTTAGTCCAGGTTTAGTCCAGGTTTAGTCCTGGTTTAGTCCAGGTTTAGTCCAGGTTTAGTCCTGGTTTAGTCCAGGTTTAGTCTTGGTTTAGTCCTGGTTTAGTCCAGGTTTAGTCCTGTTTAGTCTTGGTTTAGTCCAGGTTTAGTCCAGGTTTAGTCCAGGTTTAGTCCTGGTTTAGTCCTGGTTTAGTCCAGGTTTAGTCCTGGTTTAGTCCAGGTTTAGTCCTGGTTTAGTCCATGTTTAGTCCTGGTTTAGTCCAGGTTTAGTCAATGTTTAGTCCTGGTTTAGTCCTGGTTTAGACCATTTTTCGTCCTGCTTTAGTCCTGGTTTAGTCCTGGTTTAGTCTTGGTTTAGTTGTTGTTTAGTCCTTGTTTAATCCAGGTTTAGTCCAGGTTTAGTCCTGGTTTAGTCCTGGTTTAGTCCATTTTTCATCCTGGTTTAGTCCTGCTTTAGTCCTGGTTGAGTCTTGGTTTAGTCTTGGTTTAGTTGTTGTTTAGTCCTTATTTAATCCAGGTTTAGTCCAGGTTTAGTCCTGGTTTAGTCCAGGTTTAGTCCAGGTTTAGTCCTGGTTTAGTCCTGGTTTAGTCCTGGTTTAGTCCAGGTTTAGTCCAGGTTTAGTCCTGGTTTAGTCCTGGTTTAGTCCAGGTTTAGTCCTGGTTTAGTCCTGGTTTAGTCCAGGTTTAATCCTGGTTTAGTCCAGGTTTTGTCCAGGTTTAGTCCTGGTTTAGTCCATTTTTCGTCCTGGTTTAGTCCTGCTTTAGTCCAGGTTTATTCCTGATTTAGTTGTTGTTTAGTCCAGGTTTAATCCAGGTTTAGTCCTGGTTTAGTCCTGGTTTAGTCTTGGTTTAGTTGTTGTTTAGTCCTTGTTTAATCCAGGTTTAGTCCAGGTTTATTCCAGGTTTAGTCCTAGTTTAGTCCAGGTTTAGTCCAGGTTTAGTCCATTTTTAGTCCTGGTTTATTCTTGGTTTAGTCCTGGTTTATTCCAGGTTTAGTCCTGGTTTAGTTCAGGTTTAGTCCTAGTTTAGTCCAGGTTTAGTCCAGGTTTAGTCTTGGTTTAGTCCTGGTTTAGTCCAGGTTTAGTCCTGGTTTAGTCCTGGTTTAGTCCTGGTTTAGTCCAGGTTTAGTTCAGGTTTAATCCTGGTTTAGTCCATTTTTCGTCCTGGTTTAGTCCTGGTTTAGTCCTGGTTTAGTCCAGGTTTAGTTCAGGTTTAATCCTGGTTTAGTCCTGGTTTAGTCCATTTTTCGTCCTGGTTTAGTCCTGGTTTAGTCCTGGTTTAGTCCTGGTTTAGTCCAGGTTTAGTTCAGGTTTAATCCTGGTTTAGTCCTGGTTTAGTCCATTTTTCGTCCTGGTTTAGTCCTGCTTTAATTCAATTCAATTCAATTCATTTATTTTTGTAACGCCCAAAATCACAACAACAGTTGTCTCGAAGGGCGTTCATGTTTTAGTCCTGGTTTAGTCTTGGTTTAGTTGTTGTTTAGTCCTTGTTTAATCCAGGTTTAGTCCAGGTTTAGTCCTGCTTTAGTCCAGGTTTAGTCCAGGTTTAGTCTTGGTTTAGTTGTTGTTTAGTCCTTGTTTAATCCAGGTTTAGTCCAGGTTTAGTCCATGTTTAGTCCTGGTTTAGTCCAGGTTTAGTCATGGTTTAGTCCTGGTTTAGTCCTGGTTTAGACCATTTTCCGTCCTGCTTTAGTCCTGCTTTAGTCCTGGTTTAGTCCTGGTTTAGTCTTGGTTTAGTTGTTGTTTAGTCCTTGTTTAATCCAGGTTTAGTCCAGGTTTAGTCCAGGTTTAGTCCTGGTTTAGTCCTGGTTTAGTCCATTTTTCATCCTGGTTTAGTCCTGCTTTAGTCCTGGTTTAGTCTTGGTTTAGTCTTGGTTTAGTTGTTGTTTAGTCCTTATTTAATCCAGGTTTAGTCCAGGTTTAGTCCTGGTTTAGTCCAGGTTTAGTCCAGGTTTAGTCCTGGTTTAGTCCAGGTTTAGTCCAGGTTTAGTCCTGGTTTAGTCCTGGTTTAGTCCAGGTTTAGTCCTGGTTTAGTCCTGGTTTAGTCCAGGTTTAATCCTGGTTTAGTCCAGGTTTAGTCCAGGTTTAGTCCTGGTTTAGTCCATTTTTCGTCCTGGTTTAGTCCTGCTTTAGTCCAGGTTTATTCCTGGTTTAGTTGTTGTTTAGTCCAGGTTTAATCCAGGTTTAGTCCTGGTTTAGTCCTGGTTTAGTCTTGGTTTAGTTGTTGTTTAGTCCTTGTTTAATCCAGGTTTAGTCCAGGTTTATTCCAGGTTTAGTCCTAGTTTAGTCCAGGTTTAGTCCAGGTTTAGTCCATTTTTAGTCCTGGTTTATTCTTGGTTTAGTCCTGGTTTATTCCAGGTTTAGTCCTGGTTTAGTTCAGGTTTAGTCCTAGTTTAGTCCAGGTTTAGTCCAGGTTTAGTCTTGGTTTAGTCCTGGTTTAGTCCTAGTTTAGTCTTGGTTTAGTCCAGGTTTAGTCCATTTTTAGTCCTGGTTTATTCTTGGTTTAGTCCTGGTTTATTCCAGGTTTAGTCCTGGTTTAGTTCAGGTTTAGTCCTAGTTTAGTCCAGGTTTATTCCAGGTTTAGTCTTGGTTTAGTCCTGGTTTAGTCCTAGTTTAGTCTTGGTTTAGTCCTGGTTTAGTCCTGGTTTAGTCCAGGTTTAGTCCAGGTTTAGTCCTGGTTTAGTCCTGGTTTAGTCCAGGTTTAGTCCAGGTTTAGTCCTGGTTTAGTCCAGGTTTAGTCCAGGTTTAGTCCTGTTTAGTCTTGGTTTAGTCCAGGTTTAGTCCAGGTTTAGTCCTGGTTTAGTCCAGATTTAGTCTTGGTTTAGTTCTGGTTTAGTCCAGGTTTAGTCCTGGTTTAGTCCTGGTTTAGTCCTGGTTTAGTCCTGGTTTAGTCCAGGTTTAGTCCAGGTTTAGTCCTGTTTAGTCTAGGTTTAGTCCAGGTTTAGTCCTGGTTTAGTCTTGGTTTAGTTGTTGTTTAGTCCTTGTTTAATCCTGGTTAAGTCCAGGTTTATTCCAGGTTTAGTCCTGGTTTAGTCCAGGTTTAGTCCAGGTTTAGTCCATTTTTAGTCCTGGTTCATTCTTGGTTTAGTCCTGGTTTAGTTCAGGTTTAGTCCTGGTTTATTCCAGGTTTAGTCCTGGTTTAGTTCAGGTTTAGTCCTGGTTTAGTCCAGGTTTAGTTTTGGTTTAGTCCTGGTTTAGTCTTGGTTTAGTCCTGGTTTAGTCTTGGTTTGGTCCAGGTTTAGTCCAGGTTTAGTCTTGGTTTAGTCCTGGTTTAGTCTTGGTTTAGTCCTGGTTTAGTCCAGGTTTAGTCTTGGTTTAGTCCAGGTTTAGTCCTGGTTTAGTCCAGGTTTAGTCCAGGTTTAATCCTGTTTAGTCTTGGTTTAGTCCAGGTTTAGTCCAGGTTTAGTCCTGCTTTAGTCCAGGTTTAGTCCTGGTTTAGTCCTGGTTTAGTCTAGGTTTAGTCCAGGTTTAGTCCTGGTTTAGTCCTGGTTTAGTCCAGGTTTAGTCCAGGTTTAGTCCTGTTTAGTCTTGGTTTAGTCCAGGTTTAGTCCAGGTTTAGTCCAGGTTTAGTCCTGGTTTAGTCCAGGTTTAGTCCTGGTTTAGTCCTGGTTTAGTCCTGGTTTAGTCCTGGTTTAGTCCAGGTTTAGTCCTGGTTTAGTCCTGGTTTAGTCCTGGTTTAGTCCAGGTTTAGTCCAGGTTTAGTCCTGGTTTAGTCCTGGTTTAGTCCAGGTTTAGTCCAGGTTTAGTCCAGGTTTAGTCCTGTTTAGTCCAGGTTTAGTCCAGGTTTAGTCCAGGTTTAGTCATGGTTTAGTCATGGTTTAGTCCTGGTTTAGTCCTGGTTTAGTCCAGGTTTAGTCCAGGTTTAGTCCTGGTTTAGTCCAGGTTTAGTCCAGGTTTAGTCCTGGTTTAGTCCTGCTTTAGTCCAGGTTTAGTCCAGGTTTAGTCCTGTTTAGTCTTGGTTTAGTCCAGGTTTAGTCCTGGTTTAGTCTTGGTTTAGTTGTTGTTTAGTCCTTGTTTAATCCAGGTTTAGTCCAGGTTTATTCCAGGTTTAGTCCTGGTTTAGTCCAGGTTTAGTTCGGGTTTAGTCCATTTTTAGTCCTGGTTTATTCTTGGTTTAGTCCTGGTTTAGTTCAGGTTTAGTCCTGGTTTAGTCCTGGTTTATTCCAGGTTTAGTCCTGGTTTAGTTCAGGTTTAGTCCTGGTTTAGTCCAGGTTTAGTCCATTTTTAGTCCTGGTTTATTCTTGGTTTATTCCTGGTTTAGTTCAGGTTTAGTCCTGGTTTATTCCAGGTTTAGTCCTGGTTTAGTTCAGGTTTAGTCCTGGTTTAGTCCAGGTTTAGTCCAGGTTTAGTTTTGGTTTAGTCCTGGTTTAGTCTTGGTTTAGTCCTGGTTTAGTCTTGGTTTGGTCCAGGTTTAGTCCAGGTTTAGTCTTGGTTTAGTCCTGGTTTAGTCTTGGTTTAGTCCTGGTTTAGTCCAGGTTTAGTCTTGGTTTAGTCCAGGTTTAGTCCTGGTTTAGTCCAGGTTTAGTCCAGGTTTAATCCTGTTTAGTCTTGGTTTAGTCCAGGTTTAGTCCAGGTTTAGTCCTGCTTTAGTCCAGGTTTAGTCCTGGTTTAGTCCTGGTTTAGTCTAGGTTTAGTCCAGGTTTAGTCCTGGTTTAGTCCTGGTTTAGTCCAGGTTTAGTCCAGGTTTAGTCCTGTTTAGTCTTGGTTTAGTCCAGGTTTAGTCCAGGTTTAGTCCAGGTTTAGTCCTGGTTTAGTCCAGGTTTAGTCCTGGTTTAGTCCTGGTTTAGTCCTGGTTTAGTCCTGGTTTAGTCCAGGTTTAGTCCTGGTTTAGTCCTGGTTTAGTCCTGGTTTAGTCCAGGTTTAGTCCAGGTTTAGTCCTGGTTTAGTCCTGGTTTAGTCCAGGTTTAGTCCAGGTTTAGTCCAGGTTTAGTCCTGTTTAGTCCAGGTTTAGTCCAGGTTTAGTCCAGGTTTAGTCATGGTTTAGTCATGGTTTAGTCCTGGTTTAGTCCTGGTTTAGTCCAGGTTTAGTCCAGGTTTAGTCCTGGTTTAGTCCAGGTTTAGTCCAGGTTTAGTCCTGGTTTAGTCCTGGTTTAGTCCAGGTTTAGTCCAGGTTTAGTCCTGTTTAGTCTTGGTTTAGTCCAGGTTTAGTCCTGGTTTAGTCTTGGTTTAGTTGTTGTTTAGTCCTTGTTTAATCCAGGTTTAGTCCAGGTTTATTCCAGGTTTAGTCCTGGTTTAGTCCAGGTTTAGTTCGGGTTTAGTCCATTTTTAGTCCTGGTTTATTCTTGGTTTAGTCCTGGTTTAGTTCAGGTTTAGTCCTGGTTTAGTCCTGGTTTATTCCAGGTTTAGTCCTGGTTTAGTTCAGGTTTAGTCCTGGTTTAGTCCAGGTTTAGTCCATTTTTAGTCCTGGTTTATTCTTGGTTTATTCCTGGTTTAGTTCAGGTTTAGTCCTGGTTTATTCCAGGTTTAGTCCTGGTTTAGTTCAGGTTTAGTCCTGGTTTAGTCCAGGTTTAGTCCA
Source organism: Periophthalmus magnuspinnatus (assembly GCF_009829125.3). Lineage (NCBI taxonomy): Eukaryota > Metazoa > Chordata > Actinopteri > Gobiiformes > Gobiidae > Periophthalmus > Periophthalmus magnuspinnatus. Next base: position 521,205 of record NC_047147.1, on the reverse strand, counting down.
GGTTTAGTCTTGGTTTAGTCCTGGTTTAGTCTTGGTTTAGTCCTGGTTTAGTCTTGGTTTAGTCCAGGTTTAGTCCAGGTTTAGTCTTGGTTTAGTCCTGGTTTAGTCTTGGTTTAGTCCTGGTTTAGTCCAGGTTTAGTCCTGATTTAGTTGTTGTTTAGTCCAGGTTTAATCCAGGTTTAGTCCTGGTTTAGTCCTGGTTTAGTCTTGGTTTAGTTGTTGTTTAGTCCTTGTTTAATCCAGGTTTAGTCCAGGTTTATTCCAGGTTTAGTCCTAGTTTAGTCCAGGTTTAGTCCAGGTTTAGTCCATTTTTAGTCCTGGTTTATTCTTGGTTTAGTCCTGGTTTATTCCAGGTTTAGTCCTGGTTTAGTTCAGGTTTAGTCCTAGTTTAGTCCAGGTTTAGTCCAGGTTTAGTCTTGGTTTAGTCCTGGTTTAGTCCTGGTTTAGTCTTGGTTTAGTCCTGGTTTAGTCCTGGTTTAGTCCAGGTTTAGTCCTGGTTTAGTCCAGGTTTAGTCCAGGTTTAGTCCAGGTTTAGTCCTGGTTTAGTCCAGGTTTAGTCCAGGTTTAGTCCTGTTTAGTCTTGGTTTAGTCCAGGTTTAGTCCAGGTTTAGTCCTGGTTTAGTCCAGGTTTAGTCTTGGTTTAGTTCTGGTTTAGTCCAGGTTTAGTCCTGGTTTAGTCCTGGTTTAGTCCTGCTTTAGTCCAGGTGTAGTCCTGTTTAGTCTTGGTTTAGTCCAGGTTTAGTCCTGGTTTAGTCTTGGTTTAGTTGTTGTTTAGTCCTTGTTTAATCCTGGTTTAGTCCAGGTTTATTCCAGGTTTAGTCCTGGTTTAGTCCAGGTTTAGTCCATTTTTAGTCCTGGTTTATTCTTGGTTTAGTCCTGGTTTAGTTCAGGTTTAGTCCTGGTTTATTCCAGGTTTAGTCCTGGTTTAGTTCAGGTTTAGTCCTGGTTTAGTCCAGGTTTAGTCTTGGTTTAGTCCTGGTTTAGTCTTGGTTTAGTCCTGGTTTAGTCTTGGTTTTGTCCAGGTTTAGTCCAGGTTTAGTCTTGGTTTAGTCCTGGTTTAGTCTTGGTTTAGTCCTGGTTTAGTCCAGGTTTAGTCTTGGTTTAGTCCAGGTTTAGTCCTGGTTTAGTCCAGGTTTAGTCCAGGTTTAGTCCAGGTTTAGTCCAGGTTTAATCCTGTTTAGTCTTGGTTTAGTCCAGGTTTAGTCCTGGTTTATTCCAGGTTTAGTCCTGGTTTAGTTCAGGTTTAGTCCTAGTTTAGTCCAGGTTTAGTCCAGGTTTAGTCTTGGTTTAGTCCTGGTTTAGTCCTGGTTTAGTCTTGGTTTAGTCCTGGTTTAGTCCAGGTTTAGTCCTGGTTTAGTCCTGGTTTAGTCCAGGTTTAGTCCAGGTTTAGTCCTGGTTTAGTCCAGGTTTAGTCCAGGTTTAGTCCTGTTTAGTCTTGGTTTAGTCCAGGTTTAGTCCAGGTTTAGTCCTGGTTTAGTCCAGGTTTAGTCTTGGTTTAGTTCTGGTTTAGTCCAGGTTTAGTCCTGGTTTAGTCCTGGTTTAGTCCTGCTTTAGTCCAGGTTTAGTCCAGGTTTAGTCCTGTTTAGTCTTGGTTTAGTCCAGGTTTAGTCCTGGTTTAGTCTTGGTTTAGTTGTTGTTTAGTCCTTGTTTAATCCTGCTTTAGTCCAGGTTTATTCCAGGTTTAGTCCTGGTTTAGTCCAGGTTTAGTCCAGGTTTAGTCCATTTTTAGTCCTGGTTTATTCTTGGTTTAGTCCTGGTTTAGTTCAGGTTTAGTCCTGGTTTATTCCAGGTTTAGTCCTGGTTTAGTTCAGGTTTAGTCCTGGTTTAGTCCAGGTTTAGTCTTGGTTTAGTCCTGGTTTAGTCTTGGTTTAGTCCAGGTTTAGTCCAGGTTTTGTCTTGGTTTAGTCCTGGTTTAGTCTTGGTTTAGTCCTGGTTTAGTCCAGGTTTAGTCTTGGTTTAGTCCAGGTTTAGTCCTGGTTTAGTCCAGGTTTAGTCCAGGTTTAGTCCAGGTTTAATCCTGTTTAGTCTTGGTTTAGTCCAGGTTTAGTCCAGGTTTAGTCCTGGTTTAGTCCAGGTTTAGTCCAGGTTTAGTCCTGGTTTAGTCTAGGTTTAGTCCAGGTTTAGTCCTGGTTTAGTCCTGGTTTAGTCCTGGTTTAGTCCAGGTTTAGTCCAGGTTTAGTCCTGTTTAGTCTTGGTTTAGTCCAGGTTTAGTCCAGGTTTAGTCCAGGTTTAGTCCAGGTTTAGTCCAGGTTTAGTCCTGGTTTAGTCCAGGTTTAGTCCTGGTTTAGTCCTGGTTTAGTCCTGGTTTAGTCCAGGTTTAGTCCTGGTTTAGTCCAGGTTTAGTCCTGGTTTAGTCCAGGTTTAGTCCAGGTTTAGTCCTGTTTAGTCTTGGTTTAGTCCAGGTTTAGTCCAGGTTTAGTCCAGGTTTAGTCATGGTTTAGTCCTGGTTTAGTCCTGGTTTAGTCCAGGTTTAGTCCTGGTTTAGTCCAGGTTTAGTCCAGGTTTAGTCCTGGTTTAGTCCAGGTTTAGTCCTGGTTTAGTCCTGGTTTAGTCCTGGTTTAGTCCAGGTTTAGTCCAGGTTTAGTCCTGGTTTAGTCCTGCTTTAGTCCAGGTTTAGTCCAGGTTTAGTCCTGTTTAGTCTTGGTTTAGTCCAGGTTTAGTCCTGGTTTAGTCTTGGTTTAGTTGTTGTTTAGTCCTTGTTTAATCCAGGTTTAGTCCAGGTTTATTCCAGGTTTAGTCCTGGTTTAGTCCAGGTTTAGTTCGGGTTTAGTCCATTTTTAGTCCTGGTTTATTCTTGGTTTAGTCCTGGTTTAGTTCAGGTTTAGTCCTGGTTTAGTCCTGGTTTATTCCAGGTTTAGTCCTGGTTTAGTTCAGGTTTAGTCCTGGTTTAGTCCAGGTTTAGTCCATTTTTAGTCCTGGTTTATTCTTGGTTTAGTCCTGGTTTAGTTCAGGTTTAGTCCTGGTTTATTCCAGGTTTAGTCCTGGTTTAGTTCAGGTTTAGTCCTGGTTTAGTCCAGGTTTAGTCCAGGTTTAGTCTTGGTTTAGTCCTGGTTTAGTCTTGGTTTAGTCCAGGTTTAGTCCTGGTTTAGTCCAGGTTTAGTCCTGGTTTAGTCCTGGTTTAGTCCAGGTTTAGTCCTGTTTAGTCTTGGTTTAGTCCAGGTTTAGTCCTGGTTTAGTCTTGGTTTAGTTGTTGTTTAGTCCTTGTTTAATCCAGGTTTAGTCCAGGTTTATTCCAGGTTTAGTCCTGGTTTAGTCCAGGTTTAGTTCGGGTTTAGTCCATTTTTAGTCCTGGTTTATTCTTGGTTTAGTCCTGGTTTAGTTCAGGTTTAGTCCTGGTTTAGTCCTGGTTTATTCCAGGTTTAGTCCTGGTTTAGTTCAGGTTTAGTCCTGGTTTAGTCCAGGTTTAGTCCATTTTTAGTCCTGGTTTATTCTTGGTTTAGTCCTGGTTTAGTTCAGGTTTAGTCCTGGTTTAGTCCTGGTTTAGTTCAGGTTTAGTCCTGGTTTAGTCCAGGTTTAGTCCAGGTTTAGTCTTGGTTTAGTCCTGGTTTAGTCTTGGTTTAGTCCAGGTTTAGTCTTGGTTTAGTCCTGGTTTAGTCTTGGTTTAGTCCTGGTTTAGTCCAGGTTTAGTCTTGGTTTAGTCCAGGTTTAGTCCTGGTTTAGGCCAGGTTTAGTCCAGGTTTAGTCCTGTTTAGTCTTGGTTCAGTCCAGGTTTAGTCCAGGTTTAGTCCTGGTTTAGTCCAGGTTTAGTCCTGTTTAGTCTTGGTTTAGTCCAGGTTTAGTCCAGGTTTAGTCCAGGTTTAGTCCTGGTTTAGTCCAGGTTTAGTCCTGGTTTAGTCCTGGTTTAGTCCTGGTTTAGTCCTGGTTTAGTCCAGGTTTAGTCCAGGTTTAGTCCTGGTTTAGTCCAGGTTTAGTCCTGGTTTAGTCCAGGTTTAGTCCAGGTTTAGTCCAGGTTTAGTCCTGTTTTGTCTTAGTTTAGTCCAGGTTTAGTCCAGGTTTAGTCCTGGTTTAGTCCTGGTTTAGTCCTGGTTTAGTCCAGGTTTAGTCCAGGTTTAGTCCTGGTTTAGTCCTGGTTTAGTCCAGGTTTAGTCCTGGTTTAGTCCAGGTTTAGTCCTGGTTTAGTCCAGGTTTAGTCCAGGTTTAGTCCTGGTTTAGTCCAGGTTTAGTCTTGGTTTAGTCCTGGTTTAGTCCAGGTTTAGTCCAGGTTTAGTCCTGTTTAGTCTTGGTTTAGTCCAGGTTTAGTCCAGGTTTAGTCCAGGTTTAGTCCTGGTTTAGTCCAGGTTTAGTCCTGGTTTAGTCCTGGTTTAGTCCAGGTTTAGTCCTGGTTTAGTCCAGGTTTAGTCCTGGTTTAGTCCAGGTTTAGTCCTGGTTTAGTCCAGGTTTAGTCCAGGTTTAGTTTATGATGCACACCTGCTTATTGGGATTTGAGGTCAGAAAGTCTCAATCTACAAACACACAAAGTCTGAAGTCCCTAAATCACCACAAAACACTTATGTGTATAAGTTTTACTTCTTCACCTCACCCATGACCTCACTTTGCTCCGTGGGACGTCCGGTAAACACACTCACCCCTCCCATGTCCTCTTTTGCCACCAATCACACGCCAGCGGGGAGGAGACCGGCCCCGGACAAAAAACTGTGCAAAACTTGACAGAGGCACTTCCAGGCTCCGCTCCTGTCACCTCCTCCGCTCCTCCGTGCTCATCTGCCCCACAGCCCTGCACACAGCCCCCTGCACACAGCCCCCTCCTCCGGCCGTCCTGACCATGGCTGCCCCGCTCACGGACCAGGAGAAGCGCAGACAGATCAGTCTGCGCGGGATCCCGGATCTGGAGAACGTGCACGAGCTGATCAAGGGATTCAACAGGCATTTGCATTTTACGCTGGTAAAGGACAGGAACATCGCCACGCCTCGGGACTACTACTTTGCCCTCGCGCACGCTGTCCGGGATCATCTCGTGGGCAGATGGATCCGGACGCAGCAGTTCTACTACGAGGCGGACCCCAAGGTAACGAGCAGACACAACACGGAAGAGAAAAGAGGCGCAGAACTAACGAGGAATCACGCAATAGGCCACAACATTTCCACTAGAAGTGTAGTTCAAGGCGCACTGTGGACCTTTTCTGGGGCGAAGTCTGATACCTGCTCATTCCCATGGAGATGTTACTGCATAGTCTGAAATGTCCAAATGTATCTGTTTCTATGGAGACAGGCAGGCAGGTGATGAGTCCACTAAGCCAGGTTACAGGTCAGATCTGTGTAGAGGCGAGCCCTCTCTCAGCAAGAACGCATGTATTTAATGTGGTAGTAAAAACACCCAGAATAAAGTAACTGCAAGAAATATCAGTCTAATGCCATAATGTGGACATGATTGTTTTACCTGCAGTATTCCACAGTATGGCATTAAACAGGTCTATTTACATGGAGACAACTGGTATGTCCACTTTGCCAGGTTACGGATCAGATCTGTGGAGCTCACAGTAAGACTGCATGTTTTTCAGTGTTTTATTAGGCAACAAAGGCACCTGCTAGCATTATCGTCATAGAGACAAAGCGGTGGTAAATCTGCAGACAGAAAAGTTACATAGTGCATCTTTAATTTAGTTAAACCTTAAGTTGTTTAGGTTTGACTCATTTGATGCTACAAAATAAGTTTGATATGACCTTCTTCTTCTGCTTATCTGGGGCATCAGTCTAAGCAGAGACTCCCCGACTTCCCTCACCCCAGACACTTGCTCCGGCTCCTCCTGTGGGACGCCAAAGCATTCCCAGGCCAGGCGAGTCCCTTCAGTGTGCCTTGGGTCTTCCCTGGAGCCTTCCCCCCAGTGGGATATCCTGGTACACATCCAGGAGCCACCTCAGCTGCTCCTCTTCATGTGGAGGAACAGCTGCTCTACTCCAAGCTCCTCCTGCGTGACTGAGATCCTCTCCCAATCTCATTTAACCTCTTGTGTCCACCATTTTGACCTTTTGGTCATTACCCATTTATGATTCATTTATGAAAGATCAATGTTTTTAAATACTCAAAACATATCGATCTACAGAGAATAGAATACAGTTGACATTTTGTACAGTTGACACCAACCCTACAGTCCCTTCATTTGACTGGCTTGAGTGAAGAGGCTTTGTGTCTTGCCCAAAGAGCTACAGATTTTTATGCCAAGGCAGAAAATGATTATAAATATTTCAACCATGACTTCAGTTTCATTTTATTTCAATTTTTCATTATTTCTTGCATAATTTTTAACAATTTTGCAGATTTAGATTTAGTGTTTGTGGTTTAAATCTCCTGTTGAGTTTTTGTGTCAGTGACATAAATGAGTTTAAATATTATCGTTTATCATCTAGATTTACCTCTGCGATATATCAAACTTTAAATGTGACAGGCCTGGACTTGAACATACCAATGTGTGTGGGAGTGTGGGACAGACCAGTGTGTTTGTTCAGTCGCCCAAACATCATTTATGAATGGCTCTTCCCAATTAGTGTCAGTTTGTATTTCTATGAACACACCAACGCACCAACACACACGCCTACGGCTTTAGAGGAGTCTCCGCCCACGCCCATTAATACATCTGATAGGTTCAAATTATAAATAAAAGTTAGAACTCACTCTTGCATTAGACTTGTAACACACCTGACTTCCTGTATATAACTTCTCTGTTTTGCCTTTTACCACAACGTCTTTGTTCAGTTTAGTGTTGTCACAAATCTCATAATACAGTGGTCCCTGGTTTATTGTGGGGGTTACATTCCAAAAATAACCAGCAATAGGCAAAATTCACAAAGTAGTCCATTTTATTTTTTACAATTATTATATATGTTTTGCGGCTGTAAAACCCCTCACCACACACTTTATACACACATAAGAAATGATTAATAGTGACTCAGGTGTATTTCACAGTTACCCTGACCATGCCTCTTCGTCCTGGCTCCACTCTGCTATAATGTCTCGTAATGTTCTTTTTCCTGCAGTCACTGATCCACAAAGCTAAAACAGACTCCATCCTTACGATGGTCTTGTTGCAGTGCAACCCTTTTTGCGTCCTTGTTAAAACTTATTGCTGCTGTCGTCCTTATGTTATTTTCCTGCTTTTTTATGTGACGAACCGAAGATTCATTTATTCCGTAATGGCGCCCCCTACAGCCACGTAACTTCTACCTTACCTCAGCACATCCAGAAGTCCAACTTTTTCTGCAATGGTTTATTTATTTATTTTATTAGTCTATTTGAAGGGACAGTGTGCAAAAAAAAACATTAATAGATGCTTTGCACCAGATTGTAGCCGAAGTTAATTTCCATCTGTAGTCCCTGAACAGGTGAAAAATACAATACAATATAAAATATAAGCAATATAATACAGTACAGTGGTTAGCATCTTCCTTGGTCTTTTGGGCGCGGGCGTAGGCACACATTGTGGGTTTTGTCGGGGAGAAAACTTGCAAACATACAGCACTTCAGAGTCACACTGTGATCAAACATTTATGTAAATTTGGCTGAACGCATTCTGTACTGTACAGGGGGTCCCCCAGCCAATCAGGACGCAGAACACATATACTGTAAAAAAAAAAAAAAAAGCATGCGAAATTGCACAAAAAAAAGTCCACAAAAGGTTGAACCGTGATATAACGAGGAACCACTGTCCTCTCTTTTGACAACCTTTGCTCAAAAGAAATAGTTGCACTGGATCAGTTTTTCTTAAGAATTAGAATCCTTATGGACCAGAACACACTGCAGAAACCAACATGCTCCCCGTTTGCACATGTGCAAAGTGTGTAAATATTTCATAAATGCCTCCATCAGCATAGTCTTGTCTTAGATTCTGAGTTTCTTATGCTTTTAGTTCTAAAGAGAATTCTCATTTGTTATTATGGATAATGTGGTGTTTAAACAAACATTGTAGTCTGTCATACAAGTTTTAAATTCAACCTTCTACAAAAGTGAATTCAGCCCTGTTCTAGAAGTGAACATCATGAACATGAAACTTTTGTTCTGTGAAATCTGGTGCTATGATGTAATTACCTTTGTTGGCCATTAACAAAAATACAAAAGACACCACACATTATTTTAATCTCAATTAGTGATATTAGTGTATTACCTGTCTCTCTCTGTCCTGTAATGAGCATATTACCTCTCTCTCCTTTATTATTGTATATTACCCCACCTTACTCTCATCCTCCACTCCCTCTGCTTTTTTACCTGTCTCTCTCTCTTTTAGTCTGTGTATTACCTCTCTCTCTCTCTCTCTCTCTTAGCATGTGCATTACCTGTGTGTCTCTCTTTTACAGTCTGTATTACCTTTTAGCGTGTGTATTACCTGTCTTTCTCTCTTTTAGCCCATGTGTTACCTGTCTCTCTCTCTTTTAGCCCATGTGTTACCTGTCTCTCTCTCTTTTAGCCCATGTGTTACCCGTCTCTCTCTTTTAGCCCATGTGTTACCTGTCTTTCTCTCTTTTAGCGTGTGTATTACCTGTCTTTCTCTCTTTTAGCCCATGTGTTACCTGTCTCTCTCTCTTTTAGCCCATGTGTTACCTGTCTTTCTCTCTTTTAGCCCATGTGTTACTTGTCTTTCTCTCTTTTAGCCCATGTGTTACCTGTCTTTCTCTCTTTTAGCCCATGTATTACCTGTCTTTCTCTCTTTTAGCGTGTGTATTACCTGTCTTTCTCTCTTTTAGCCCATGTGTTACCTGTCTCTCTCTCTTTTAGCCCATGTGTTACCTGTCTTTCTCTCTTTTAGCCCATGTGTTACTTGTCTTTCTCTCGTTTAGTGCGTGTGTTACCTGTCTCTCTCTTTTAGCCCATGTATTACCTGTCTCTCTCTCTTAGCCCGTGTGTTACCTGTCTCTCTCTTTTGGCCCATGTGTTACCTGTCTCTCTCTCTTTTAGCCCATGTGTTACCTGTCTTTCTCTCTTTTAGCCCATGTGTTACTTGTCTTTCTCTCTTTTAGTGCATGTGTTACCTGTCTCTCTCAATTTTAGCCCATGTGTTACCTTTCTCTCTCTCTTTTAGCCCGTGTGTTACCCGTCTCTCTCTCTTTTAGCCCATGTATTACCTGTCTTTCTCTCTTTTAGCGTGTGTATTACCTGTCTTTCTCTCTTTTAGCCCATGTGTTACCTGTCTCTCTCTCTTTTAGCCCATGTGTTACCTGTCTTTCTCTCTTTTAGCCCATGTGTTACTTGTCTTTCTCTCATTTAGTGCGTGTATTACCTGTCTCTCTCTTTTAGCCCATGTATTACCTGTCTCTCTCTCTTTTAGCCCATGTGTTACCTGTCTCTCTCTTTAGCCCATGTGTTACCTGTCTTTCTCTCTTTTAGCGTGTGTATTACCTGTCTTTCTCTCTTTTAGCCCATGTGTTACCTGTCTCTCTCTCTTTTAGCCCATGTGTTACCTGTCTTTCTCTCTTTTAGCCCATGTGTTACTTGTCTTTCTCTCATTTAGTGCGTGTGTTACCTGTCTCTCTCTTTTAGCCCATGTATTACCTGTCTCTCTCTCTTTTAGCCCATGTGTTACCTGTCTCTCTCTCTTTTAGCCCATGTGTTACCTGTCTCTCTCTCTCTTTTAGCCCATGTGTTACCTGTCTCTCTCTCTTTTAGCCCATGTGTTACCTGTCTTTCTCTCTTTTAGCCCATGTGTTACTTGTCTTTCTCTCTTTTAGCGCATGTGTTACCTGTCTCTCTCTCTTTTAGCCCGTGTGTTACCCGTCTCTCTCTCTTTTAGCCCATGTGTTACCTGTCTTTCTCTCTTTTAGCGTGTGTATTACCTGTCTTTCTCTCTTTTAGCCCATGTGTTACCTGTCTTTCTCTCTTTTAGCCCATGTGTTACCTGTCTTTCTCTCTTTTAGCCCATGTGTTACTTGTCTTTCTCTCGTTTAGTGCGTGTGTTACCTGTCTCTCTCTTTTAGCCCATGTATTACCTGTCTCTCTCTCTCTTAGCCCGTGTGTTACCTGTCTCTCTCTCTTTTAGCGTGTGTATTACCTGTCTTTCTCTCTTTTAGCCCATGTGTTACCTGTCTTTCTCTCTTTTAGTGCGTGTGTTACCTGTCTTTCTCTCTTTTAGCCCATGTGTTACTTGTCTTTCTCTCGTTTAGTGCGTGTGTTACCTGTCTCTCTCTTTTAGCCCATGTATTACCTGTCTCTCTCTCTCTTAGCCCGTGTGTTACCTGTCTCTCTCTCTTTTAGCGTGTGTATTACCTGTCTTTCTCTCTTTTAGCCCATGTGTTACCTGTCTTTCTCTCTTTTAGTGCGTGTGTTACCTGTCTTTCTCTCTTTTAGCCCATGTGTTACTTGTCTTTCTCTCGTTTAGTGCGTGTGTTACCTGTCTCTCTCTTTTAGCCCATGTATTACCTGTCTCTCTCTCTCTTAGCCCGTGTGTTACCTGTCTCTCTCTCTTTTAGCGTGTGTATTACCTGTCTCTCTCTCTTTTAGCCCATGTGTTACCTGTCTTTCTCTCTTTTAGTGCGTGTGTTACCTGTCTTTCTCTCTTTTAGCCCATGTGTTACTTGTCTTTCTCTCTTTTAGTGCATGTGTTACCTGTCTCTCTCAATTTTAGCCCATGTGTTACCTTTCTCTCTCTCTTTTAGCCCGTGTGTTACCCGTCTCTCTCTCTTTTAGCCCATGTATTACCTGTCTTTCTCTCTTTTAGCGTGTGTATTACCTGTCTTTCTCTCTTTTAGCCCATGTGTTACCTGTCTCTCTCTCTTTTAGCCCATGTGTTACCTGTCTTTCTCTCTTTTAGCCCATGTGTTACTTGTCTTTCTCTCATTTAGTGCGTGTATTACCTGTCTCTCTCTTTTAGCCCATGTATTACCTGTCTCTCTCTCTTTTAGCCCATGTGTTACCTGTCTCTCTCTTTAGCCCATGTGTTACCTGTCTTTCTCTCTTTTAGCGTGTGTATTACCTGTCTTTCTCTCTTTTAGCCCATGTGTTACCTGTCTCTCTCTCTTTTAGCCCATGTGTTACCTGTCTTTCTCTCTTTTAGCCCATGTGTTACTTGTCTTTCTCTCATTTAGTGCGTGTGTTACCTGTCTCTCTCTTTTAGCCCATGTATTACCTGTCTCTCTCTCTTTTAGCCCATGTGTTACCTGTCTCTCTCTCTTTTAGCCCATGTGTTACCTGTCTCTCTCTCTTTTAGCCCATGTGTTACCTGTCTCTCTCTCTTTTAGCCCATGTGTTACCTGTCTTTCTCTCTTTTAGCCCATGTGTTACTTGTCTTTCTCTCTTTTAGCGCATGTGTTACCTGTCTCTCTCTCTTTTAGCCCGTGTGTTACCCGTCTCTCTCTCTTTTAGCCCATGTGTTACCTGTCTTTCTCTCTTTTAGCGTGTGTATTACCTGTCTTTCTCTCTTTTAGCCCATGTGTTACCTGTCTCTCTCTCTTTTAGCCCATGTGTTACCTGTCTCTCTCTCTTTTAGCCCATGTGTTACCTGTCTCTCTCTCTTTTAGCCCATGTGTTACCTGTCTCTCTCTTTTAGCCCATGTATTACCTGTCTCTCTCTCTCTTAGCCCGTGTGTTACCTGTCTCTCTCTCTTTTAGCGTGTGTATTACCTGTCTTTCTCTCTTTTAGCCCATGTGTTACCTGTCTTTCTCTCTTTTAGTGCGTGTGTTACCTGTCTCTCTCTTTTAGCCCATGTATTACCTGTCTCTCTCTCTCTTAGCCCGTGTGTTACCTGTCTCTCTCTCTTTTAGCGTGTGTATTACCTGTCTCTCTCTCTTTTAGCCCATGTGTTACCTGTCTTTCTCTCTTTTAGTGCGTGTGTTACCTGTCTTTCTCTCTTTTAGCCCATGTGTTACTTGTCTTTCTCTCGTTTAGTGCGTGTGTTACCTGTCTCTCTCTTTTAGCCCATGTATTACCTGTCTCTCTCTCTCTTAGCCCGTGTGTTACCTGTCTCTCTCTCTTTTAGCGCGTGTATTACCTGTCTCTGGAGTTCTACATGGGGCGGACTCTGCAGAACACGATGGTGAACCTGGGAGTGCAGAACACCTGTGATGAAGCCATGTACCAGGTCTGAATTTCACTTCAGTAAAAAGTCCAGGGGAAAAAAAAACTCAAGTAAAACTATTAAGGTTCTTAAAGGCCCATATTACACTATTCTCTGATCTGTTCTAATGTTGTTTCCTCATCACAAACAGACCTGGAGTTGAGTTTTGTTTCAGTCACACATGTTTAACAAACACACCCTGCATATTAAGGCTGTGTTCTTCTCTCAAACAGAAAACACTCTGTTCCACCTTGTGATGTCATGTGGTAATACAGGAAGTGCTCCACTGTGTTTTTAAACTTCACTAGAATCATTAGGATCATTTCATCCCAGGAATTACCGATCTCCACTGAACTAAAGGTAAAAGGAGCTGTTAACTTGAAACTACCACTTCATGGCATCACAAGGTGAAACAGCATTTTGAGCTTTGGAGATGTTACAGACTAATAATAAAGAGTGACTCAAACACGTGTGAATGAAACAAAACACAACTCCAGGTGTGGTTTTGTGGAGGTAACAGCATTAGAACATGACTTACAGCTCACATGAGTCAACTTTGTGTAATACAGGGTCAGTTGATGTGATCTTGATATAGATTCACACTGATTTTTGTTGTGTTAGCTCAATACTTTCAGACAAGATTTCGCCATAAATGTCCTCAAAGATGACCCCTCAGCAGGTCCCAAAGTATACAAAACAATACTTGTACTTTTTAGTCCAGTTTGAAAATGTCGTGGAGTAGAAATAACAGCAGTGTTTTACTTTGTGACTTTCTACCAGTGTAAAGTACCATCATGTTTTCTGTGTTCCAGTTGGGTTTGGACATCGAGGAGCTGGAGGAGATCGAAGAGGACGCTGGTTTGGGAAATGGAGGCCTGGGACGTCTGGCAGGTAAAACGGAAAAAATACAGTAGAAATTTGAATATCACTGAAGCTGTCAGTGTTAAACTTACAGTATTGACATCTGGACATCCTGCAGTTTGGAACAGTACAAACATTTAAATTAAATTTAAATGTATTATTATTAATAATAGTATTATTGTTATTATTATTATTATTATTATTATTATTATTATTAGTAGTAGTAGTAGTAGTAGTAGTAGTAGTAGTAGTAGTAGTAGTAGTAGTAGTAGTAGTGTTATTATTTAATTTATTTAAATTTATTTTATTTATTCATTTATTCATTCATTTTGAAAACAATGCACTGAATACACTGATTTTAAATCTATTCTGCAAAATCAACTTAAAATCAGATCTTTTAAACCTGCTATAGTTGTTTCCCCTCAACATTTACTCACCTGAAGTTGTATTTATTTTCAAGACACAATTTTGTTTTCACCTCCACCGTTGCACACCTACTGTGACATATATGCCCACTGTGACCTGCCCACTGTGACGTACCACTGTGACGTACACGCCCACTGTCACGTATCACTGTAATGTACCACTGTAATGTACCACTGTGACGTACCACTGTGACGTACCACTGTGACGTACCACTGTGACGTACCACTGTGACGTACCACTGTGACGTACCACTGTGACGTACCACTGTGACGTACCACTGTGACGTACCACTGTGACATATGCTCCCACTGCACATCACTAATGTGATGTGCAGCTGTCCATAGGGGGCGCCGACAGCATGCGGTGCTTTGCTGTGATGACGTTTACGGCGAAGTCGGCTCCCATTGGACACCTCCCATTTTCGAACGCAGAAGTCAGCGCTTGGGCAGCCTTATTCAGAGCCTAACACGTGTCCAAACTTGTCAGCCGTGCTTTGAGCCGTACTTGCAGTGATCACAGTGATCTGACATGTTCACATACGATCGTCATGATTGCTTCATGTGCTCATAATGGCTGGCACCTGTCCATCAAATACTGAAGCTGTTTAGACCAACTGGCAACGAGGCCTGTCACGATAACACATTTTATTTCTTCCTTTATCTTTATTTATACAGGGGAAGCCAATGAGAGCACCCAGACTCTCTGTTTCATGGTCACCCTGTTTAAAATACAATACAAGCAGAAAAATAAACAAAACAAACAAATATACAAGTCCATATAAAACATTTAAAACAGGATCAGGTACCATTTTTGTGAAGGAAAACCGCTACAAGCCTCTTTCCCATCTGTTTTGGTGCGGCTCATCCTTAGCGTTATGCAGTCATCTGATATGGTATTTTGAAGTGGGTATTGAAATAAAGACAAGACTTGGTTTCATGTTATAGTTTATTATCAGTGGCTGCAGTTATCTGCAAACACAATCTGATTATTAACAGATTTTTTGAGCTGTCCGTGTAATCCCTCAGTTGTCCAGGTCTGATCCATGGTAAAAGCCAAAGTTAAATCTGTCCGAGTGAAGACGTTTCACTGCTCATCCAAGCCTCTTCTTCAGTTCTGGTCAGATTTACTGCTGGACACTGCCTTATATCTGTCTGAAGGGAGGAGCAGCTACACTGAAACTGTAAACAGCTGTTGTTTACAGCTTCAGCCTAAAGGGGCCTACTTTCAGCCTTAATGGGGCTAATGGCTTGCATCATTGTTCTCTTTGTGTGCTGTGTGTGCTTTGGGTCTGATGATATAGTTATACATTGGGTACAGGTGATGTCATAGGCCCCCATTCCTGTTCAAGGAAGGATTGTGTGTCAGTGATTGCCTTTCAGTGTGGTTAGCTCCTCTCTTCAGACAGATATAAGGCAGTGTCCACCAGCAGCAATCTGACCAGAACTGAAGAAGGGACTTGGACGAGTGAAACGTCTTCACTACAACATTTTGAGCTGTAACGCAATTACGTTCTAAGTCTGGGTGACAGTAGCTGACAGTGTCTGTGTACGCTGGTGTATGAATGTGTGTCTGTGTGTGTGTGTGAACGTGTGACTGGGTCGTTGATGTAAAGAGCTTTGAGTGTCCTGAAGGGGGCACTCTGATTTCTTTCTGATCATGGTTCATCTGATACTCACATCTGATTTAGGTTTTGGCTGTTTATTTTACCTGTTATTTAAATAATCTTAAAGATCTACAAATCAGATCATAATCAGATTTGGGTGTGCATGTGAACTGACACAATAACACAAATTTATCCCAATAAAACCGTTCTAAAATGACAATATCATTATTAAAGCCGCAAGCGGCATTGAACGGCCCTTGCGGGCCGTGCTTCACACTCGGCCAACCCGGCACTCCCTGTGGGTGGCGCTGACGCGCCACTTCTCCCTTGACGTCAGGGTCCGCCATTGACCTCCCATTGACTTCCATTCATTTTAGCAGTAACAAGTATGGCCCATGCCTGCGGCATGGGGGCTTGGATAGGGCTCGATGCCAGGAGTGTGTTTGGGGACATGAGTGCTTCGCGCTGCGTCAGCGTCAACATTGAGTCAATGGGCGAAGCGCGCAACTTTGTGAAGACAGTCTGCAACGATGAGTGCATGGGCGAAGCAATAGTTGCGGAAGCAATAGGCCCTACGCCCTGTAGGGGCTCGGGCCTAAAATAACATGAGCTGCAATAAGTAAATAACAGATGAAACACTTTAGTTGGTCTGCATCTATAATGAGTCATACAAGTTTGAAATTCTAATTCTTACAGCTCAAATCTTACTGTATTGCAAAAAAAAAAAAAAAAAAAAAAATTCCCACTGCTACATATCCAAAGTACATAAGATAAATACTGACCCCTTCCATCAGATGTTAAGTCAATGTAGTGCAGATGTGGAAGAAGTACTCAGTTTTGTTACTTAAGGAACAGTACAGATACAGAGGTAAAAAGTTACTCAAGTGAAAGTATGAAAAACTGTACTTAAACAAAAAAAGCATTTAAGTACCCGCTTAAAAATGTACTTTAACAAATCAGCAACACTTGTGTGAAATACTTTTACTTTTTATTCTTAAAGTGTAAATGTAGAGATACTGATTAAACTCAAAAACTTTAGTCAGGATGTTTCCACAAACATGGTAAAAATAACCCCTCAAATCATATGAAAAGTACTTTTACTTTTCAGTCCAGTTGAAAAGTGTTGTGGAGTAGAAAATACAGATACTGTTCTCGGATGTAGTGAAGTAAAAGTAAAAATATCCACTGTAAAATGTAAAATGTAAGTAGAATTTTGAGGTATCTGTACTTTACTTAAGTACAGTACTTTACTACTTTTACTTTGTCACATTTCACCACTGATGTAATAATTGTCATGACAGGTTTAAACACAACGGAGGAAGTGAGGAAAGACTGCGAGAGAATGAGGAAATAACGGACTTTTGGCCTGTGTGAAAGTGTTGGGACAGAGCCTGAAAAATGCTTTTGAGTGTTCAGGTGACGCAACAGAGATTTAGGTTTAGTACTTTTGTCTCACAACTAGAAGTTTGTAGGTTTAGTTGGCAAACATATACCCAGGATACTCATCAAAGAAGTAGTACGATCATAGACTATATATAAATGGACATAGCTAACCTGCTAGTCGCCACGTTCCAAATAGGAAGTGATCATGGGTGCACTTCTGGTTCCATCGGCTCCAATTAACTTTACACTGAAAAACTGTGTCCCCTCTTTCTGTACCTGCTGCTGCCAGACTCTTTATTTTGGTCTTAAATGTTCATATTAACCCACTCTGACCCGCATGATCCTGAAGTTTTTATTTCACTATTGTGTAAATCAAGATATGAACATCAATAACAGACAAACCTTCTTTCCCTGAGGTGGCTCCCACTAGCGTTAGCAACAGGTTTGACTAACAGTGTTGCTAAGTGTCTGCACCCTTCTAAACCAGCTGTGCGGACGGGAAGGGGCGTTATCTTAAACAACCTCACTCCGGATTGGCTCTATGATACTTGCAGTCGGAATTCCAAATATGAAGCTTGGCTCCTAATTACACTCACTGCACTCTTCACTACACTGAATGAAGTAGACACATTACTTTGTTTATGGCTCAGGGTTTTGTCCTTTGGGTGGACCAGTTTCTGTCTTAAAGTGTTTGTAGGTTTGAAATAGACTGGAATCTCAAACTGTCTGAAAATTCTCTGAAGCTTTTCAGACACACCAGCTGTGAAGGGAATAGTTATACCTTTCCTTCAGATTCCCTGTTGTCCTGATTTTTTAGTTCTCTTAGACCTATTGAAGGCTCATTTTGGGCTGCCATAGTAAATAGAGTCCTGAGCTGTATCAGAGCCTCAGTAGAAGGCCACATTTTTAATATTTTGTGTGAAAATTGCTTTACTTAACATTACTTATTTCTCAAATATTGTCTGCATGGTTTTGTAATCTTTATCAAGCTTTTCCTCTAGTATCTAAACTGGATTTGAGAAAAGTTGATAGAATGTTCCACAGTATGGCATTAAACTCCATGGAGACAAGCAAGAAACACCACCAAGCCAAGTAACAGGTCAGATCTGTGTAGAGCGCTATGTTTGAATTCTAACAAAACTCATACTTAAACAAATGCAAAATAGAAAAGTTTAATGCCATACTGTTGTACATTCCAGGCAAAGCAATAACATCTCCATGGAGACAACCTGGCAGCAGACCATCCGCTCAGAAAAGTTCCATAGTGCATCTTTAACTGTGAGTTCTGATTGGTTGTCTGCCTTGTGTTCACAGCTTGCTTCTTGGACTCAATGGCCACTTTGGGTCTTGCTGCGTACGGTTATGGCATCCGATACGAGTATGGGATTTTCAACCAGAAGATCAGAGACGGGTGGCAGGTAAGGTTCATGCCATACACTTCCTCTGCGTTTGACCCATCCTTCAGGACCACTGGGGTAACCTGTCAAGAGCAGGGGACCCATCTCCAGATGCTGAGCTAGCTTTGGCCTTAGCTGTTGCCTGGGATCCAGAACACACACTCCTCCAATACAAAGATGTGCGTCTGGTCAAAGCTGAATCTCCTCGTGTTCAGATGGGTGTGATTGACAGAATTAGCCATTCAGGGGCATACTTGTGTCTGTTCGCATCAAAACAAAGATGGCTGCTTATGAGGAGGGGAAAAAAGGGGGAAAAAATATCACAGGGAAGTGAAAAACATGGTGGATTTCTGCAGAATCAGTGAGCAATGAACTAAACTCTGGTCACATGTCATTTAGAAATAAAATCAAATGTATCTAACCCCAGATTAACAACGAGCCCCTTGATTTCACAGGCACAGACTGAGATCCCTCTGTATAAAACTAACAGATATCAGTCTGGACCTGCCAGGCAACAGATCTTGAGCTAGACTTGGTCACAGGTCAAGTTAGTGCATTCTATTTGTTTCTGTGGGCCAAAGACTGCGACTTCATGCTTGTCTGAGTTTACCTGGGGAAAGTTGTTTTGCATCCATTAGTGACTATTACTTTAAAAATCCTGTGCTTTTGCTTTTGCAGTTCAAGTTGAGCAAGGCCGGAGTAGACATAAACTAGGTCAAAATGGATAAGTCTCTAATGATTAACTCTTTAAATCAGTGGTCATCTCGTGGCCCCTGTCTGACGCTAGCACTGGTCGCTGTCAGAGGTAGAACATCCATACATCTTGTTTCCCTTTGATAAGAGATAAAAGTTTTTGCCCTTTTGAATCCAGCTGCTTGTTTGCAGTTCAGATCCACAGAGCAAACATGAACGACTGGTTAGAGTTCAACCCAATTTGAAACAGAGACAAGAACTAGATCTGAGTAGCCAAGACAGGCGCATGTGTACTGATGGATAATACTAGTGATTTTTGTTTAGATTTTTTTAATTTTTTTTATTTAATGCAAGACAATTATTAGACATGTTTAATTTATTTACTGGTATTGTTGATTCCCCCCCCCCCCCTTTTACATTCTCTATATCTTCTTTTCTCACTTACACATTACTAGTACTAGCTTCTCCCCTGCTGTCCGCACCTTACCTCCTCCAAAGTCATGCAAATATCACACACACACGTCACACACACCTCATCCGCTACACAAGCTTGTCACATACAATTGTAAACTGTTATGTCTTGTGTGTTGTTGTGTCTTGCTCTGCCTTCTTATGTTTTGGAATGTGTTGTTATGTCTATGTCTTGATATGATCTACATGATCCTAGTGTTTTTCTTTCACTATTGTGTCTGTAAATCAACATATGAACATTAATAACAGACAAATCAGGCACCTTCTTTTCTTGAGGTCGCTCCTGCTAGTGTTAGCAACAGGTTTGATTGACAGCGTTGCTAGGCACCTGCTCGCCACTAAACCAGTGGTGTGGGCAGGAAGGGGTGTTATCCTCTAACAGCCTTGCTCCAGATTGGCTCTATGATACTCACGGTCAGAATTCCTACTATGGAACTCTGCTCCAAATTGTCCCCTAAAACTGCTAGCCTTGGTGAGCTTCATGTGACTGGAGCTGAACGCTGTGGGTGACGTGACACTCACTTAGTCTACTTCTTTACACAGTCTGTGGTTTAAACACAAATTTGACAAAATAAATGTGTTTATTGTGTTATATTGTATTGATAATCCATTATTGTTTTGTCTGATGTCGTTTTGGAGATGTTATATTGTATATGTGTTTATCCTCTCCTTGCTCTAGCTCCCCCAAAGGTTTTAGCCCCACTTTCACATCCAATTTGGTCGCCATTTGACCATTTTTAGTGTTCAAAATGAGACTACAACAAAATAAGGATTCCATATTAGGTTTTATAATATGGGGGTATACTTTTCCTGCTGATTAAACCTATTTCCTGTTTTGTAGGTAGAGGAAGCAGATGATTGGCTGAGACATGGAAACCCTTGGGAGAAGGCCCGCCCTGAGTACATGTTACCAGTGCATTTCTATGGCCGAGTGGAGGAGACCAAAGATGGCTCCAGATGGGTGGATACGCAGGTATTTACACTATCATATACAAACACATCAACCATATGGTGTTAGGATCAAATAAAACGTCCAGGACCAAACTAAGTTAGCATCAGGACTAAAATGGCCTCAATTTCCAACCTGGACTGAGCCAAGTCTAAAAATAAAATATCTCCAAGCTAGTAGTGTGATGTAAGTCCAAAATGGATTGATATGTTGCACTGATGAGATTAGCATAAAAACACACAGAAACGATAGAAACGAACGTCATCTTAGAACCAAAACACCGTATTTTTCTGATCAAATATTTATTCTACACTTTCACTCAGCCCTTCGTTTCATTACAGGTGATGAGTTTAAACCCATCACTGTTCACTCTGTGGAAAAGTAGGTCGGCCATCGCTGTGTCAGAAGAACAACACTGTAGAAATGTATTTATTAAATGTATTTATTAAATGTATTTATTAAATGTATTTATGCGACGATGACAGCACACTGATCTCACCTGTTTGTTGAACTTCCATACAGGAAGTTTTAATACAAGAGTGCAGGATTGATGATGTCAAAAGAGAAGAAGAGAAGAGAAGAGAGGGAGAGAGAAGGAGCAGAAGGGGAGAGAGATAGAGAAGAAAGGGAGAGAAAAGGAGGAGAGAGATATAAAGAAGATTGGGAGAGAAGGAGGAAAGGAGGAGAGATAATGAAGAGAGGCAGAGAGAAGGAGAAGAGGAGGAAAGATATAGAGAAGAGAGGGAGAGAAGGAGGAGATGAGGAGAGGGCTAGAGAAGAGAGGGAGAGAGAAGGAGACAAGGAGAGAGATAGAGAAGGAGGAGAGGAGGAGAGAGATACAGAAGAGAGGGAGAGAGAAGGAGGAGAGCTAGCGAAGAGAGGCAGAGAGAAGGAGAAGAGGAGGAAAGATATAGAGAAGAGAGGGAGAGGAGGAGGACATGAGGAGAGAGCTAGAGAAGAGAGGGAGAGAGAAGGAGACAAGGAGAGAGATAGAGAAGGAGGAGAGGAGGAGAGAGATACAGAAGAGAGGGAGAGAGAAGGAGGAGAGATAGCGAAGAGAGGCAGAGAGAAGGAGAAGAGGAGGAAAGATATAGAGAAGAGAGGGAGAGAAGGAGGACATGAGGAGAGAGCTAGAGAAGAGAGGGAGAGAGAAGGAGACATGGAGAGAGATAGAGAAGGAGGAGAGGAGGAGAGAGATACAGAAGAGAGGGAGAGAAGGAGGAGAGGAGGAGAGAGATACAGAAGAGAGACAGAGAGAAGGATGAGAGAGATAGAGAAGAGATGGAGAGAGAAGGAGGAGAGAGATGGAGAAGAGAGGGAGAGAAAAGCAGGAGAGGAGGAGAGAGAGGGAGAGAGAAGGAAGAGACAAAGAGGGGAGAGGACGAGAGAGAGGGAGTGAGCGAGCGAGCGAGAGTGGTAGGAGGAGAGAGAAGGAAAGAGGGAAAGAAGAGAGGAGAGGAGTGATTTTGCGGTTTGATTTTGTTTGTATTGTTCTGTATTTTGCTCTCATCTCAATGCTCTCTCCCTGCAGAAATAATCAGGTTGTACAGTTTAGGACAGTTGTCACATTAATGTTTAAAGAATCTGAGTCATTCTCTCATTGGTTTGCTGTGGAACAGATCTATGCATGAGTCTGTAGGAAATTGAAATCAGTTGCTTTTAGATTAGCATCGACCATGAAAACACCATGATGGTCAGTTTCTACACATAACTTAAAGGGAAAAATAGAAAAAATATCTGTCCTGTAGGTGGTGCTGGCGATGCCGTATGACACGCCCATACCTGGATACAAGAACAACACTGTGAACACAATGAGGCTGTGGTCGGCCCGAGCTCCAAACGACTTCAACCTCAGAGACTGTGAGTTTCAATACGTTTTGCATCATTTCAAGACAATGGGAAATGTGCAAGAACCTCGCACATGTCTTAACAATTGCACCATACCCCATGCATTTCATTAGACATTCATACATAAACAAGACCCAAGAATGTGTCCCACAATGGGGAAAATCGCAGTGTTGTAGCCATAGACCGTATATTCAAATGGACATAGCTAGCAGCTAGTCCAAATAGGAAGTGATCATGGGTGCGTTTCCGGCTCCATCTACTCTGCCTCCAATTCACTTTACATTAGAAAACTGTAACTGTCAGACTTGTCATTTTGGTCTTAAAATGTTCGTATTATCCTGTTCTACATGATCCAGGAGTTTTTATTTCACTGTTTTGTGTGTAAATTAAGCTGTAAACATTAATAACAGACACAAATCAGGCGCCTTCTTTCCTGAGGTTGCTCCCACTAACAGATTGGACACCGTTGCTAAGCTGTCAGATCTGTTGCTCTCTGCTGAACAAGCTTAATAGCAGTACAGCACGCTAACTTAACAGTATAGCAAGGATGGGAAGGGGCGTTATTTTCAACAGCCTCCGGATTGGCTGTTTAGTTGCTATGATACTCGCAGCCTGAATTCTGCTCCAAATTGCCCGCTATAACTGCTCTAGCCTCGATGAGCTTCATTTGGAGCTGAACGCTGTGGTGACGTCACTCACTTAGTCCACTTCTTTATACAGACTATGATTGTAACAGCAAAGTACAAAGTAAAATACTAAAACGTGTCAAATCTTCTGGATAAATAAGTAGATTCTCAGTGAACAATCGAAATAATAATTTTAAAAGTCGAATTAATCGAAAAATTAATCAAATGAATTAACCGCTGATGTTTAGCTGACACAATAATCACTATATAAATGATCATTCAGTATATGAAAAAGATGATACAAGGAGAGGAGGAGACGAAGAGAGCGAGAGAGGGAGGAGAGAGAAAGGAAAGGAGGAGAGAGGGAAAGAGAGAAAAAGGAGAGAGAGAGGGAGAGGAGGAGACAAAAGGAGAAGAGGAGAGAGGGATTGAGTGGAACTGCAAGTGGAACATTTTAATAAACCAAAAGGGGATGGGGTGATGAAAAGAGCTTTTAAAGGATGTGTATTTTGGGGCTCAAAATGCTGTGTGTACAGGTCTTTTTTTTTTCTCAGTCGACCAGGTCTGATCCATAGTGAAAGAAAAATTCAAATCTGTAACTGGACAAAAAGTTGTTGGAGTAAAGACATTTCTCTGCTCATCCAAGCCGCTCTTGTCTTTGGAAAAGTGGAGGAGATTCTGGGTATTTTTGTTGTAATATGGTAAGATTTGAGCAGGGCTGAATAAGTCACTTTTATGGCTAAGAATTCCTTCATTTGCTGTTAATAGGTTCATGTTCATATGTTCATGTCTTTTAATGATCCTGCCTGTTTAAATATGGTTCACTGGGATTGTTTTGCATTACTCTTATTGTATCAATGGCTTAAAGTACTTTCAGTATTATCGTTTATGACAGTTTATACTTTTTTGTTATTGTGACATCTTTGTCTCTGTAGTTAATGTTGGAGATTACATCCAGGCCGTTTTGGACAGGAACCTGGCAGAAAACATCTCCAGAGTGCTCTACCCCAACGACAATGTGAGTGGGTGATAAATTTGGTATGTTTAAATCAGACTATATATATTTAAATTTTTTACATAAAAAATTAATTTAATAAAATATACTTTCAGACAAAAATGTGCATATACATGCATACTTAATGTGAGCGGGGTCCTCCATCCACAGATCTAACCTGGAACTTCTGTCACTTACTTTGTCTACATGGAGATAAATAAGTACCGGTATATTGCCATACTGTGTAACATTCCTGGTAAAGCAATGACATCTGTATGAAGTAATGTTGATACTTAATTGATACTTTGCAGTGACATCACATTGGTGGTGTTCTACATGTGTTTCTATGGTGGAATGTTCAGTTACCATGGTGACGCAATGCACACATTAGCAAAGACTGGCAAGAAAGTTTTAAAATTGTCTGAAAACTCAAGAAAATACAAAACTGATTTAAAGAGCACATGTTCAGGAGACTGTGATCAGTCCGAGCGTTCATGGTCCTGTTTAGCAGTTTGATTTTACACAGAAAGGTGAGAGTGACTGAAAAAATGTTGGCTAATGTTGGCTAGCTAGCTTGTGACTGTAATGTTTTGTGAAAGGGATTTGTTTAACAGCACAAATTAGCTCATCTGTTGTAGCCCCAACTAAACCAGCTCTTCCTGGTCAGATTGTGTTAAAATACTAACTTGAGTAACAGAGCTTCAGACAGAGCAGTGCTTTCAGTTAGCTTCACACTCCACCAGGGAATGTTGCAAAGTATCAATATGATGTAGTCTAAAGTCATTTCTGGTCATCTGTTCACAGTTTTTCGAGGGTAAGGAGCTGCGTCTGAAGCAGGAGTACTTTGTGGTGGCAGCGACTCTTCAGGACATCATCAGGAGATTCAAAACTACCAAGAAAGGAACCCCCGGCAGGACTTCATTTGAGAGCTTCCCAGACAAAGTGGGTACAACTCATAGACTGTGTTCACCTTATTCCGGAAGTTGCCTTGAGCGCCGCCATCATCATTTGGGTTGTATTATTTTGTATTGAGCTGCAGATCTTGAAGCAAGTAGGTTCTGAAGGGACAGAGCCATTTTGAAACCTCCCAGAGAATCATTGCAGTGTTGACTTGTTGCACATAAACATTGAACCTTGGACACAGACCACCCTACTTTATATAATATTTTAGTGGTGAAACTTTTCCCAACTTCTCCATTGAAAGAAACAGGATTTCCACTTAATCGGAACATAGCTAACATGCTTGCTGCTGCGTTCCAAATAGGGAGTGATCATGGGCGCGTTTCCTTCTCCTTGTCCTCTCTCTCTGTACCTGCTGCTGTCAGACTCACTTTGGTCTTAAATGTTCGTATTAACCCGCTCTACATGATCCTGGGGTTTTTATTTCACTGTTGTGTGCATAAATCAAGATATGAACATTAATAACAAATCAGCTGCTTTATTTTCCCAAGGTCACTCCCACTAGTGTTAGCAACAAGTTTGATTGACAATGTTTCTAAGCACCTGCTCCCTGCTAAACCAGTGGTGCAGATTGGCAGGAGCGTCATCCAACAGCCTTGTTCCAGATTGGCTCTTTAGTTGCTATGATACTCATGGTCGGACTGGAGTCCAAATATCTCAAGGTTTTGATTGCGAGTGAGGGAAGGACGCTTTTAGTATTTGTTTTATATTTTGTCGTATTTGCAGGTGGCGATCCAGTTGAACGACACTCACCCGGCCATGGCCATTCCAGAGCTCATGAGGATCTTTGTGGACATAGAGAAACTGGACTGGGATGTGGTCAGTTTGTATTACTCTGTTAACGCCTGTAGCTAATAACCATGCACTAACACTACCCAGAGGTTGGTGGTTTGATTCCCCACATCTGGCATTGCAAACTGGACAAGACACTTCCCCTACCCTGGGCTGTGTGTTAGTGTAAATTGGATTAAGGACGGCCAATCATGCATGAAATTGAAATCACAATCATGCAATTAGCCTCACCCTGTAGTTTAGATCTGTACAAACATGTTCTCAAATGTCCCTGTGCGTCAGATGCTCTCCCTGTGTGTCCATGGAGTTTTATTCTGCATAATAACTGCTAACCCTGTAGATGTCTGTGTAATCCCTCAGTTGCCAAGGTCTGATCCATAAAAGCCAAAGTTAAATCTGTCAACTGGAGAAATCGTTGTAGGAGTGAAGACGTTTGGCTGCCCGTCCAAGCCTCTTCTTCAGTTCTGGTCAGATTACTGCTGGACACTGCCTTATATCTGTCTGAAGGAAGGAGCTGACCACACTGAAACTGTAAATGGCTATTGTTTACAGTTTCAGCCTTAATGGCCTCCATTAAACCTTTAATGGCCCAACTGGCTTGCTCTATTATTCTTTGTTTCTTTTGGATGATGTCTCAGGCCCCCATTCTTGTTCAAGGAAGGATTGTCTTTGCTAACAAAAACAGCTTCTTTAACTCCCCTCTCAAACCATTTCTTGGTTAGTGGTTTGTGTCTTTGAGATGGAGATGTACAGCAGACTGGGGTCCTGAGCTGCTCTTTTGACAGTGTTGGTACATCCTCTTATGGAGCAGCTGTTTAGTTTCTCCAGTGTAACACTCACTGCACTCTTCACTACACTGAATGGAGTAGACTACATTACTTTGTTTATGGCTCAGGGTTTTGTCCTTTGGGTGGACCAGTCTTTGTCTTAAAGTGTTTGTAGGTTTGAAATAGACTGGAATCTCAAACTGTCTGAAAATTCTCTGACGCTTTTCAGACACACAGGAATAGTTAAGCCTTTCCTTCTAGGTTCAGATTCCTATTGCCCTGTTTTGTTTTTTTTTAGCTCTTAGATCTATTGAAGGCCCATTTTGGATCTCCACAAGCAGAGAGGGCTTTCTCCATGTGTTGCTCCTCCTTCAGCCCTCCATAAGCCACGACTTGTGGATATCCAAAATATCCCAAATGGTTTAGATCTGGTCAAACATGTTCTCAAATGTCCCTGTGTGTCAGATGCCCTACCTGTGTCTCCATGGAGTTTTATTCTGCATGAAAAGTGAATATTAAAACATGAATTGCAAATCTAATCACTATCAAAATGCTTGTCAGAAAAAACACAATTTGATATATTTTTCTAAATCGTTAAGCCTGAATCGAGGTGGCTACAAAAGTAAGACCTCACATGTACCAGAGGAATAATTCAACTTTATACTAATTGTAGAAAAATTCAAATCTGTCAACTGGACAAAAAGTTGTAGGAGTGATTTGGCTGCTCAACCAAATCACTTTTCTTTTACTCTGGATTACACCTGGCCGACGGAGAGGTTACACACTTTAGACTAATGTAAAGTGCTTTGTGAAGCTTGTAGTTCTCATGATGTTGTTATGTTTATATATTTGTTCTGTCTTTGAGGCGTGGGACTTGACTCGGAGGACCTTTGCCTACACTAACCACACAGTTCTACCTGAGGCTCTGGAGCGATGGCCTGTCAGGCTCATGGAGACTCTGCTTCCCCGACACCTGCAGATCATCTACCAGATCAACCAGAAACACCTCGATGTGAGTCAAACCACCAGGACAACGATCAGAACATAGACGTGTTCAAACGACCAGCACATAGACGTTCAGAAAGTTTTGGCCGGATGGGGTGAAGGTCATGATATTAGTGGTTTTCAGATTTTAGAATGAAGAATTTTTAGCTTTTGCCATCTGTGTGTGTCATCTGCCTGTAAAATGTTGTGATGTCATCTGAAACACAGCAATAAAACAAATTCCTAGAACCGTAGTTACATTCATAACTGCAAAGGGAACATTCAGTGCTTTTAGTATCGCCCTCTGGTGGTCAGGATAGATGAAATAGAAGTTAGTAGAACGTTCTTTGTGTATTTCAGAAAATCGCGTGTCTGTTCCCTGATGACATGGATAAGCTGCGTCAGATGTCTCTGATCGAGGAGGATGGAGAAAAAAGAGTGAACATGGCCCATCTCTGCATCGTGGGCTCCCACGCTGTCAACGGGGTGGCTCAGATACACTCCAACATCATCAAGACTCAAGTGTAAGGACATATTACTACTACAACTACTACTATTACTATTATTACTCCAACATCATCAAGACTCAAGTGTAAGGACATATTACTACTACAACTACTACTATTACTATTATTACTCCAACATCATCAAGACTCAAGTGTAAGGACATATTACTACTACAACTACTACTATTACTATTATTACTCCAACATCATCAAGACTCAAGTGTAAGGACGTATTACTACTACAACTACTACTATTACTATTATTACTCCAACATCATCAAGACTCAAGTGTAAGGACATATTACTACTACAACTACTACTATTACTATTATTACTCCAACATCATCAAGACTCAAGTGTAAGGACGTATTACTACTACAACTACTACTATTACTATTAATACTCCAACATCATCAAGACTCAAGTGTAAGGACGTATTACTACTACTACTACTACTACTACTACTACTACTACTACTACTGCTGCTGCTGCTGCTGCTGCTGCTGCTGCTGCTGCTGCTGCTGCTGCTGCTGCTGCTGCTGCTGCTGCTGCTACTGCTACTGCTACTACTACTACTACTACTACTACTACTACTACTACTACTACTACTACTACTACTACTACTACTACTACTACTACTACTACTACTACTACTACTACTACTACTACTACTACTACTACTACTACTACTACTACAGGTAATTTATTTGACCAAAATCCACTATCAGCTGTGTCGCTTGTTAAAAGTTTGTACATTCTCGTCTTCAGATTCCGTAATTTCAGTGACCTAGAGCCAGATAAGTTTCAGAATAAGACCAACGGCATCACACCTCGGCGCTGGCTGCTCGTCTGCAACACTGGACTGGTGGACATCATCGCGGAGGTGACACACAACACATCCTAAAGACTGGATTGTAAATATTTGATTGATTCATTTGATTTTAAGCTTGTCTTTGTCCATCAGGCCATTGGAGAGGACTTTGTCACGGACCTGAGTGAGCTGAGGAAACTCAACGACTTTGTGGATGATAAACATTTTATACAAAACATCATGAAAGTCAAACAGGTGAGATGTGAAATGGATTTTTGTCAAGTGTTACAAGCCAAAGACTAGAGATAGACTTTCTACATAGATTTTAATGTAATACAAGCTTGTAATTGTAAAGCAAATGACTCTGCTGCTAGTAATAATAACAATACATTTGATTTTTATCATGCCTTTCAAGACCCAAAGCACGTTAGTGATTTATTCAGTCACTCCCTAATGGTGGTGGTAAGTTATTGTAGCCACAGTTGCCCTGGGGCATGTTGATGCAAGTGAGGCTGCCAATTTGCATCATCAACCCCTCTATGACCACTGCTGTGTGTGTTTGATTGACAGGAGAACAAGCTCAAGTTCGGTCAGTATCTGGAGAGAGAGTATCACGTGAAGATAAATCCGTCCTCCATCTTTGATGTCCACGTGAAGAGAATCCATGAATACAAGAGACAAGTCCTCAACTGTCTGCACATCATCCACCTGTACAACAGTAAGTGACCTGGTACTACTACTACTACTGCTACTGCGCAACTGTCTGCACATCATCCACCTGTACAACAGTAAGTAACCTGGTACTACTACTACTACTGCTACTACTACTACTACTTCACAACTGTCTGCACATCATCCACCTGTACAATCCCTTCTTTACACAGTCTGTGTTCATTGCATACATTTAGACATCTATGATTTATTTACAGAAATCTTCTTTCCTCTAAATTGCTGTGTTTGCCAAAAGTAGAGACTATCTATATTTTAATGCAAAAAAGTGGAGCTGCCAAGTAGAAACTGCTACTGCATCTGTGAGTGAGTTGATTTGAGCTGTAAGAGAGAGGCGTTTTGTCCCGTCCCAAATGCCTAAAGCAAGTCTCAACAACATTCAAATTATAGTCTGTCTCTAAAAAGGAGCTGGAAATTTCCATATGGGAATATAGTAAGAGTTAGATTCATGAACATTTTGTATTGTAGTGGTCCCTGGTTACATTCTAAAAATAACCCACAATAGGCGAAATCCATGAAGTAGTCACTTTTATTTTTTACAATTATTATATATGTTTTAAGGCTGAAAACCCCTCACCACACACTTAATACACTTTTATCAGACAGACATTAACATTTTCTCACTTTTCTCTCTTGTTTAATTAGTTAATAGCGACTCTGACGCATATTTCAGTGTCTGTAGTGTTGATCAAGCATTTATGGAAATTTGTCTGAATGCGTTCTGTGCTGTGCGGGAGACATGGAGGAGATTGAGTGACGGTGGTCTGCAGTCCCTTGGTCGGTCGGGACGCAGAAGACAATGCATGTTCATACACTGTAAAAGAGCATGTTGAATTACAATGGAAAAATCTGAGAAACCGGGAGACCACAAAAGGTGAACTACGATATAGCGAGGGACCACTGTAACCACCGAGCACTGAACAGAACAAATGTAATATATTTAATCAGTTGCCTTTGTAATTAAATCTTAAAACTGTAAAGAGACTTCATGGACACCTCATACATTTTTAATAGTGTGGTTAAACCTGCTCTGGTTATTGATTTTTATTTTTATTTTTTCTTTCATAGAAATCCGCATGAACCCGGCCGCCCCCTTCACCCCTCGGACTGTGATCATCGGGGGAAAGGTACACACAAACATGGACACACTTCATATGCTTTGTCCTACATTTAAGCTCCTCTCCTGTAGGCGTCACGATTATCATGGCCAAAATAATTGCGATTAATGATTTTGTCAGAATAATTATTAAACCTGATTTAATATTGAAGTTGTTTGAAATTATAATGATTCATATCCAGAATATTTTAATGTATAAATATGGAACTTTTTCATAAGAAAATTTATATAATTGTACTACACTAGCAGAGAATATTCTGGATAAGATGTTTTTTTCTGGACATTGTGGAGATAAAATGATGATTATCTTTGTGTATGTGTATTTTATTATGGTGTAAATGAATATACATGCATTGTTTCGCCTATAGAATTACCCACAATCACTATTTGTTAGATGTTACTAAATAAATTGTTTGTTCTGATACTACTGCTACTACAGTCATTACTACTTCTTTTACTTCTACTACTATTATTAAGGCCACAGAAGTTTGTTAAGAGAGTGTTGGGGAGCAAACAAGTGTTGAACATCTCAAGGAGCACTGTTCAATCCATCATCCAAAAATGGAAAGAATATGGCACAACTGCAAGCCTACTCAGACATGGCTGTCCACCAAAACTTACAGAACGAACAAGAAGACACTCATCAGAGATGCAGCCAGGAGGCTCATGGTGACTCTGGAAGAGCTGCAGAGATCCACAGCTCAGGTGGAGGAATCTGTTCACAGGACAACTATTAGTCGTGCATTACACAGATCTGGCCTTTATAGAAGAGTGGCAAGAAGAAAGCCATTGTTGAAAACCATCCATAAGAAGTCTTGTTTACAGTTCGCTAGAAGTCATTTGGAGGACACAGCAAACATGTGGCAGAAGAAGCTCTGGTCTGATGAGACCAAAATCAAACTTTTTGGCCTAAAAGCAAAATGCTACATGTGGAGGAAAACTAACCCTGCACATCACTCTGAACACACCATCCCCACAGTCTAACACAGTGGAGGCAGCATCATGCTGTGGGGGCTTTTCTTCAGCTGGAACAGTGAAGCTGGTCAGAGTCAATGGGAAGATGGATGGAGCTAAATACAGGTCAAACTTGGAAAAAAAACCCTTTGGAGTCTGCAAAAGACTTGAGACTGGAGCGGAGGTTCACCTTCCAGCAGGACAACGATC
Source organism: Periophthalmus magnuspinnatus (assembly GCF_009829125.3). Taxonomy (NCBI): domain Eukaryota; kingdom Metazoa; phylum Chordata; class Actinopteri; order Gobiiformes; family Gobiidae; genus Periophthalmus; species Periophthalmus magnuspinnatus. The sequence continues at coordinate 490,148 of NC_047147.1, read as the reverse complement.
CTAAAGTGACAATGGAATGATTTAAAGCAAAACATATTCATGTGTTAGAATGGCCCAGTCAAAGTCTGAACCTAAATCCAATTGAGAATCTGTGGCAAGATCTGAAAACTGCAGCTCACAAATGGTCTGTATCAAATCTGAGAGAGAAGCCAAGAAAATGGGCAAAAATTTGAGTCAGGTGTGCAAAGACTTGCAGCTGTAAACTGCAGCAAAAGGCAGTTCCACAAAGTAATGACTTGGGGGCAATACTTTTGCATTGTGTTACCTATTCACATAAAATGCAAATTAAAAAATATTTAAATTTGTGGTTGTGACTTGACAAAATTTGAAAATGTTCCAGGGGTATGAATACTTTTGCAAGCCACTGTATATGGCCTCAGGTAAACTAGCCAGGGTCAAGTCCATATGTACTGCTCTAATCCAGATGGCAGTACTTCTGTTGCTGCAACTTCTACTATTATTACTACTGTTAGTCCCTATACTACATTTTGTCTTTTTTTTAATGCACCCCCTTATGCTGTGTAAGTAGTAGTCCTCTGTTGCTCCCTCCAGGCTGCCCCCGGATACCACATGGCAAAGGTGATCATTAAACTGATCACTTCAGTGGCTGATGTGGTGAACCACGACCCTCTGGTGGGAGACAAACTCAAAGTCATCTTCTTGGAGAACTACAGAGTCTCTCTGGCTGAAAAAGGTAAAGTCTGCATGGTGCACTGGATAACTTTTCTGCTTGTCTCCCTGGAGATGTTACTTCTTTGGTTAGAATGTTCCATAGCCTGGCATTAAGTGGTGGTATGGCAGCTTTGTGGGTTTGATCTGTATTTGCTTCTGTCCGTGTCCTGACCAAGCCTTGCTCAAGATCTGGACATGGGCTGATGTTGCACCAGCTTCACTAAAGGATGGGTCAAACTCAAAGGACAAATTTTCTTTCAGGGCCAATCATAGACATATAAATGGACATAGCTAGCGCACTATCCGCTACATTCCAAGCAGCAAGTGCTCATTGGCACACACTTCTGCTCCATCGACTCCTGCTCTAATTCACTTTATATTGAAAAACTGTGTGTCCTCTCTCTGTCTCTGCTGCTTCAGACTCATTTTGTTCTTAAATGTTTGTATTAACCCTCTACATGATCCTGGGGTTTTTATTTCACTATTGTGTCTGTAAATCAAGATATGAACATTAATAAGAGACAACTCAGGCACCTAAACTGAAATGGGCGTTACCTTCACCAGCCTCGCTCTGGATTGGCTTTGTGGTCGCTATGATACTCGTTGTCGTGGCCTTTAACTTATGTAGATTATGCAAACAAGGCTTCTTTCTTTATAAATTTAATGTATTTGAATCATTCCAACATGGCCCGTCTTCCTGCAGTGATCCCGGCCACAGACCTGTCGGAGCAGATTTCCACAGCGGGCACAGAGGCCTCGGGCACCGGGAACATGAAGTTTATGTTGAACGGCGCCCTGACCATTGGCACCATGGACGGAGCAAACGTGGAGATGGCCGAAGAGGCCGGAGAAGAAAACATGTTTATATTCGGCATGAGGGTGGAGGAGGTGCAGGAGCTAGATGAGAAAGGGTAAGAAATATACAACTATTAATGTTACTACTACTACTATTACTACTACTACTCACCCACCACTACTATGTTCTAAGTATAAACATGTTTATATTCAGCATGAGAGTAGAGTAGGGGCAGGAACCTGACTAGAAAGGGTGAGGACAAGTACCACGAGTAAAAGTACTTCTGTGACTGCTGCTGCTGCGACTACTACGACTACTACTACTACACATGTTTATATTCAGCATGAGAGTGGAGGAGGTGCAGGAGCTAGATAAAAAAGTACTATAATATATAATAGTATAAAAGTACTTTTTCTCACCCTATTACTTCCACAAGACACTTAAAGAACTACCATGTAAAATTTCTAGTGGCACTTCACCTCCATGACTCCATAGAGATGGATAGTTAAAAACAGCAGTTTTATACCATTCTGTGGAACATTCAAGGCAAAGCATTAATATCTCCATGGAGACAAACGGGTACCATGCCCACCTCCAACTTATGAGTTAAGTCAGCGAGCCCATGAGCCCACCTAGAGCAAAGATGCATATTTAACGTTTGTCTAAAATAAAAACCCACCTTACATATGTGTGAATGTGGTCTGTTATGAGGGATTTGTGATGACTATTAATATCATCATTATTATCATTATTATTATCATAATCATTTCTCTCCTCTTCAGATACGATGCCATGACGTATTATGAGAAGATCCCAGAGCTCAAACAGGTGATGGACCAGATCACCAGTGGATTCTTCAGCCCCAAAAATCCAAATATGTTTAAAGACCTCACCAACATGCTATTCAAACATGACCGGTAATGCTACTACTACTGCTACTACTACTGCTACTACCACTGCTAGAGCTACTACTACAGCTACTACAACTACTACTACTACTTCTAACTATAACTACGGCTGTTGCTACTACAAACAAACTTACTGTTTTGTTTTCTCATAGATTCAAAGTATTTGCTGACTTTGAGGACTACATGAAATGCCAGGAGCGAGTCAGTAAACTCTTCCAGGTAACACTGTTTAAGAAGGACACTTATATTTACATTAAGGTCAGTGATACAACAGGACAATATTAAGACTTCAAAAAATTTAGACTCTGGCTCCAATTCACTTTACATTGAAAAACTGTGCCCTCTGTAACTGCTGCTGTTAGACTCATCATTTTGGTCTTAGATGTTTGTATTAACCGGCTCTACCTGATCCTGGGGTTATTTTGTCTGTAAATCAAGATATGAACATTAATAAAAGACAAATCAGGTGCCTTCTTACCCGAGATCGCTCCCACAGGTAACAAACAGGTTTGATTGACAGTGTTGCTAAGCGCCCACTCCCTCCTAAACTAGTGATGTGGGCAGGAAGGGGCGTTACCTTCATCAGCCTCGCTCTGGATTGGCTCTTTAGTTGCTATGATATTCACAGTCAGAATTCTAAATATGGAACTCTGCTCTAAATTGGCCACTTTGTCTAAAATAAAAACCCACCTTCACACTCACTTAGTCCACTTCTTTATACAGTCTGTGGGTGTGCATGTAAAAATATGTCCACTTGTCTCTTTTCAGGATCCAGTGGAGTGGACAAAGATGGTGGTCAGAAACATCGCAGCGACGGGGAAGTTTTCGAGTGACAGGACGATCGCTGAGTACGCTCGTGAGATTTGGGGGGTGGAGCCGAGTAACATCAAGATCTCTCCTCCCTGTGAGCCTCTGCGCGTCGACCACCTCACCACCTAGATCCAACATAAAGCTGGGCTCAGAGCATCATTGACTAACCCAAGTTTTTGTCTCATTTCACTCTACAGACACTGCTGTACCCGTCAGTCACTGCACTGTTCTCATTATTTTCTTGGCACAAATACTACAAATGATTGTAATAGGTTGGGTCTTGTGACCAGTTTCTGAAGTTTAAAAAAATATATCTCACTTTGTTTATTTATACGGACGGAGAAGACATTGAACTTTGCTCCAGTTTTGATCCATGTGGAGAGGCCCAGTAACTACAGAGATATTCAACAAAAAACAGGTCAACACATCTGCATCTGACACTTAAACAGCAAATTCCACAGCAGAGTTCTGACCTGACCTCCATCTCAGTTTTGCTTGTCATAGCCTTGCCCAGAATGTTCCACTGTATCGTGTTACACTTTTCTAACTCCGTACAAATAAGCAGAAGTGTTTGTGAGATAGAAAAACACCAGTAATTGAAATAAATGCATGTTTGACCAGCTTAATACCAAAGATGAAGAGAAATGAGTTTATTTGAATTACTCTGTGGACCAATTGTGCTGTACGAAGTGTTTTACAGAATAAGAAAGACATTAAAATCACACAAATCAAAACATAATCATGCAAAAGGTAACAGTCAAAGACAAGAGTGCAGAACTTCAGTCATATGCACAGCTAAACAACCGTTTTGAGCCTGGATTTAAATGTTGTCAGATAACCATAATGCCAGACTGTGGAACGTTCCAGGCAAAGCAATAACATCTCCATGGAGCTGGACCTTCTCCACCAGAGAAGCTACATCGTGCACCTTTAAACTAAAGGAATCCTAGAATATTATGATGTCACATAAACCCAACCTATTCTGAATCATGCAGATATTTCTTTTTACAGTGGAGACATGGACCTATGCTTTTGAGATTTAAATCAAATAAATACTATTTGAAACAAAAGAAATGTTTTTTCTTTTTTAATTCAAGGTTACCATGTTTTTATTCAGAAAACCAATTATATGTTTCCCTAAATATTGCACAGGGTTGATTTTGACATAAAATATTTAAAAATGTGGTCCCGGTAGTTCCAAATCACCAGCCTTTGTAAGATTATCTGAGTTACTCCCACAATAGTACACAGTGTACTACTACTACCACATACATCATAAGACCAGTGAACAATGTAAGAGAGTAAAAGTAGTAAAAGTACTGTTCTAAAGTAACATTATTAGGTATACCTAAATACATTTTAAAGTGGATACTTTTAATTTTGCCTTCACTACATTTGAGAGCAGTATCTGTACTTTCTACTCCACTACATTTTGAACAGGACAGAAAGTATTTTTATTACTGTTTGCTCAATAAACCCTCAGCCTTTTCAGCAGGTCTCCAACTAAAATATACAAATAAAACCAGCCAGAAACAAAATGGTTCAACTGTTTCTGTTGAACAAAATTCAACAGAATTTTTTATCAAAATCATGACATTTGAAGCTTTATTATAGATCTCAAAATCAACATGAAATACTTTTACTTTTTACTCTTTAAGTACATTTTTAACATTTATTGGTTAGATACAAAAGTAGTGCAAAACAATGATTTCATATTGAAATTAATTCAAGTTATAATTAGACAATGTGTTTTCAATGTGTTTCCGTTGCAGATGAGCGTCACCACCGCTTAAGCTTTTCGAGGAAATTCCTGCAAATCAAATTAGTTTAGATTTTAAATGCAATCGTTTTTATTGAACTCATTTAATGTTTACTTTTTCTTTTTTTTCTTTTTTTACTTTTACTCACGTTATGATGTTTGTCAGATGTGGGTTTAAATAAAGGTCACTGTGGTTGTATCCCAGGTCTTCACTGAAGGACACCAGCTCCACCTCGTCCTCTCTGTTTATGTGTCTGTGAGTGCGGACTGAGATATCATACAACTGCAACATATATGTATTAGAATTATCATACAACTGCAACATATATGTATTAGAATTATCATACAACTGCAACATATATGTATTAGAATTATCATACAACTGCAACATATGTGTATTAGAATTATCATACAACTGCAACATATGTGTATTAGAATTATCAGGAAATACTTCAACTAAAACTTCATTTTACAACTTTAACGTTAGCTTACGTCTTTTACAACTTTAACTTATCGCTTACTTTTAGCTTACCTCTTGAGCCATGTAATAAGGCACTACAGTGTCGTCCTTTGCATGCAGTAGGAGCAGAGGACTTGTCAAAGTTTGTAAACTAGAAAAAAAAATAAAATCACAATTATTAAGATCAACATAAATCATGAAAATGACTTTAGAAATCAAACTTTTTAGTTTTTACTTTTTGTCATTTGCAAATTCAACTTTGATCTTTTCCATAATGGTCCAAATCAGATTTTTAAAACCAGGAAGGAAGATGTATGGCTGAAAAAAAAAAAAATTCAAAATCAATTCATACCCAAATTTTTTGAATAATTTTAGGGATGCACCAATCCAGCTTTTTCATTTCCGATACTGATTTCGATACTATAGCTTTGAGTATCTGCCGATACCAAATGATACCAGAGCAGAGAGTAAAAACAACATTTATTTCCTTTAAGCTAAAATAAAAGAAGACGAAGCTAATCCAAATGTGTTATGTTGAGGTTATTTATCTCTTAAGTAAATACAGAACAACTTCATATACTGTAAATCAAAATTTAAACATGAGACTTTCTGGACCAGTAAATAGTCTTATTACATCAATTATACGTCCAACCAGGATATCGTCTGAACCGATATTTGGAAGCTAATATCTGATCCAGCAAATTTTTCAGTATCAGATTGGTGCATCCCTAACTAATTTATAATAAACTAGATTACTTTAGCTAGTGTATCCATGGCAACTACTTCTCTTATTCTTGTATATGCAGCTTGAAGGATGACGGCATCAACAGCAAAGCCTGGAGAGGTCAATAAGAATATAACAGATATAAGATTATAAAATTATTTCGTTTAAACAATATATTGTTTTTAAATACTAAATGAAAAATAAAGCTCATATAATAATTACCTTGCTTTTGTAATCTGACCGCAGCGTTTGTGGCCACCCTGTGTACATAAACACATACATGAATCAACTATGCCCTGTCCTTGTGGATGCAGTTGTATCAATTGTAAAATGATCAAGGCTTTAACCACAGACTGTATAAAGAAGTGGACTAAGTGAATGTGACGTCACCCACAGCATTCAGCTCCAAATGAAGCTCCTCGAGGCTAGCAGTTATAGTGGCCAATTTGGAGCAGAGTTCCATATTTGGAATTCTGACATCATATCATAGCAACCAAAGAGCCAATCCAAAGCGAGGATGATGAAGGTAATGCCCCTTCCCGCCCGCACCGCTGGTTTAGCAGGGAGCGGGCACTTAGCTGTCAATCAAACCTGGTGCTAACGCTTGATCATTTCCTGTTTGGAACACGGTGGCTAGCAGGTTAGCTTTGTCCATTTATATATCTAATCTATAGTTTGAACCAACAAAGGTTTAAGCAGTGTGTTTAATAATAGTCATTTCTGTTTTCTAGTTTTCTGTTGCAACAACAACATTTTAACTCAAAATGCCATTAGTATAATTATTATTATTATTATTATTTGATTTTATTTCATGTAAACTGACCCAGTTCCCAGAGACTGCCCCCAAAGGCAAATCTGGTTCCCTCTGCTGTGCTGCTTTACCCAGTGGTACAGGTAGAGGGCGTCCTTGGTCACTCCTTCTTCAGTGGGATCGCCGCTGGAGTCACCAAACCCTGAACAACAAAGATACAGGATCCATTTAATATCACAGACTTTTTGTTTTCCATTTGATTAATTTGACCATTTCATATATTTACTCAATAAAAATACAAAAACAACCCCAGAATCCTAACAGGTATATGGGTCATAAGTTTTAAATATATATCTTAACTTAACTTATTTATTACAATACTATTATTATTATTATTATTATTGTTATTATTACTATACTGTTATCTAAACATTTGTCAACCAATGTTATAAATGTGTGCAAGTAATAATCTAATTTTACCTCTGTAATCCAAAGAAAACACATGGAACCCAGCGGCACTTAGATTCTGTAACATAAAACATTTGAATAACCAGCTTGATCAGCCACTGGCTTGTCTCCATTGGAATGTATTGCTTTGTCCGAATTACCCCACACTATGGCATTAAAATTACATATCTCTATGAAGACAAGCAAGTGAAGCCACCAGGTCAAGTTACAGGTCAGATCAGTGGGGACGCAACCCCTCTCACAGTAAAGATGCACATTTTCATTTTATTTTTAAGCAAAACAAACACCTGTAATTGAAGAAATGCAAACTAGATGCCATACTGTGGAACATTCCAAGTAAAGCAATAGCATCTCCATGGAGACAAACAGGTGACGGACTTAGAAAAGTGTGCACCTTTAATGGACTTCCAGTGCTGTATAAAAAGAGCTTCACAAACCTTAACCAGGCCGACTCTATGTTTGGCTGCCCTGAAAAAAAAAAAAAAGAAAAAAGCTAAACCAACATAAGTGCTTTTGAAACCTCTGCTCTATGTCTGTGCCTCCACACTCACACTGCCCCAACTGCCAAATGCCTTAAACTAAAATATACATAAACTATTACATTTTAGAATAAAGAATATTTGAAATTAACATGGCCCCCGTCCACCGTCTCACATCTATGGTTCTATACATATACACACATATACCACTCCAGTCAAATGAAGCTCATCGAGGCAAGTATCATAGCAACCAAAGAGCAAATCTGGAGCGAGCCTGTTGAAGGTAAGGCCCTTCCCGCACACACCACTGGTTTAGCAGAGAGTGGGCACTTAGCAATGCTGTCAGTCAAATCTGTTGCTGAAAGAAGGTGCCTGATTTGTCTGTTATTAATGTTCATATCTTGATTTACAGAAATTTAGTGAAATAAAAATCAGGATCATGTAGAGTGGGTTAATGCAAACATTTTAGACCAAAATGACCACGAGCACTTCCTATACTGAACACGGCAGCTAGTGTGTTAGCTATATCCATTTATATATACAGTCCTTTTATATTATGATTGGCAAGGCAAGGCAAGTTTATGTCATGATGCCGGTTTGTCCTGTCCTCCCGTGCTCTCTCCCCCTCCCCTACCTGTGTGTCTGGAGCTGGGCGGAGTGGTCTTCTCCTCCCGTGCGCACCTGGAGCGCATCTGCAATCAGCACCACCTGCGGCTGAGTATTTGGGAGCTGAGCAGACTACACTCGGCACCAGACCGTCCGCGTGTACAACGTGAATGCCTCTAGCTTGTTTGATTCCTGTTGCCTTTTTGCATGCGCTTATTTGGATTTTTGCTACTCTCCAGACCCCTGCCTCTGCTCGCCCAGCTCCAGCTCCTACGTTCCTGTCCTGGTGTCGTCTCCTGCTCGTCTCGTCCTCCGTCCTGTCCTGCTCCCTGGCTGTCGCCTGGTCTCCGCTCTGGTCTCCGCCTGTCCTGCCTGTCCCGGTACTGTGCCCGTCCTGGTCCTCGTCCTGGTCCTGTTCTGCCCGTCTTCCCTGCACCGCACCTGCCTGACCCGTCTTCCGCTCCCCGGTTCATGTACCTGCTTTGTGAACTGTTAAAGACTGTATTTTCACCTCCTGTAAATAAACACTGTTTAAACTCGCTCTGGTCTGCACTTTGGGTCCAAACCTGCCCGTTATGACAGTTTATTTGTATAGCACAATTCGTACATAAGGTAATTCAAAGTGCTTTACAGAATAAGAAAGACATTAAAATCAAACAAATCAAAACATAAATAATCACCCAATCTGCAACTCTCTCACCCACTCGTTTGCACCCTTTAAAAACTCTCTCTTGCACTCTTTAAACACTGTCTTGCTCAGTTTAAGAACTTTCCCATTACTTTTCAAAACTTTCCTGTCACTTTACTATGTCTAATAAAAGTCCGTCAGTCCATGTTTCTTTTGTCATCATAAAATTACCATTAAAGGAGAAGAGGCAGAATAAAAACCTTTCAGTCGTCTGCACAACTAAACAGAACTGTTTTGAGCCTGGATTTAAACATTGTCAAAGTAGAGGCCTGTCTCACATCTTCAGGGAGACTGTTCCAAGTTTTAGCTGCATAAAACTGAAATGCTGATTCCCCATGTTTAGTCCTGACTCTGGGCACCAGCAGGAGGCCTGTCCCTGAAGTCCTCAGAGTGTGAGATGGTTCATATGGCACAAACATGTCGGAGATATACTTTGGACCTAGGCCATGGAGACACTTATACACAAGCAGAGCTGCTTTAAAGTCTATTCTTTGAGCTACAGGAAGCCAGTGCAGAGACCTGAGCACAGGACTTATGTGCTCATACTTCCTGGTTCTAGTCAGGACCCGAGCAGCAGCGTTCTGGATGTACTGCAGCTGTGTTAAGGCTCGTTTGGAGAGGCCAGTGAGCAGGCCGTTACAGTAGTCTAACCTACTGGAGACAAATGCATGGATAAGTCTCTCTAAGTCTGGTTTTGACAGTAAACCTTTGATTTTTGACATGTTCTTTAGGTGGTAAAAAGTTCGAGTCTGAGTCCATTATTACCCCTAGATTTCTAGCCTGATGTGAAGGTTTTAGAGAGAGAGACTGGAGGTGACTGTTGACACTTTCTCTATATTTCTGTGGGCCAAAGATTATGACTTCAGTCTTGTCTGAGTTTAGCTGGAGAAAGTTGTTTTGCATCCACACACTGATCTGTTGGATGCAGTGGCAGAGTGAATCCACTGGTCCATATTCACCTGCTGCTAGTGAGACATAGATCTGAGTGTCATCTGCAGAGTTGTGGTAAGACACATTATTGCTGCGTATTAACTGGCCTAAAAGCAGCATGTAGAGATTGAACAGCAGGGGTCCCAGGATTGAACCCTGGGGCACCCCACGGGTCAGGGACATTTTATCTGATATACATTTTCCAATTTCAACAAAGTACTCCCTGTTTTCTAAATAGGACTTGAACCAGTTTAGTGCAGTACCAGAGATGCCCACCCAGTCCCCTAGTCTCTGTAAGAGGATCCCATGATCCACAGTGTCAAAGGCAACACTCAGATCTAACAGGATCAAGACCGAGACTTTGCCTGCATCAGTGTTCAGGCGGATGTCATTTTTCACCTTGATAAGAGCAGTCTCAGTGCTGTGGTGGGGTCTAAAACCTGATTGGAAGACATCAGAGGAGTTGTTCATTTCGAGGAAGTTAATAAGCTGTTGGTAAACAACTTTTTCGAGGACTTTGCCTAAAAATGGCAGATTTGAGATCGGTCGATAATTGTTCAATATTGTGGCATCAAGACTGCTCTTCTTTAGGAGAGGCTTGATAACCGCAAAGTGCTTGGGAATGTTCCAGATTGAAGTGACATATTAACTATGAGAGTGAGTGGTGACAGCAAACTGTTGAGCACAGACTTTAAAAATTTAGTGGGTAGCACATCGAGGCAGCATGTAGATGAACTCAGACTGGTGACAATCTCTTGGACAGTTTTATCAGTTACAGGTGCAAAGTGAGTCAGCTCTAAGTGTCTAGGTGGGTGCTGGGTTGTTATTTGCGTTGTGGAATTTATGGCATTTTTAATGCCCTGAACCTTGTCATTAAAGAATACTGCAAACTCATTGCACTTAGATGAGGAAATTAGTTCTAACGGCAGTGGAGCTGGAGGGTTTGTTAATCTGTTCACTGTAGCAAACAGGACATAAGTTGTTACTACAATTTCCAATAATGTCAGAAAAATACGTTTGCCTTGTTCTACATAAACTGTGGTTGTACATGTACATTTTTTCTCTGTAAATCTCAAAATGAACCTGGAGCTTTGACTTGTGCCATTCCCGCTCGGCCCTCCGGCACTCCCTTTTCTGTGCCCTGACCGAGTCATCATTCCTCCACGGCGCTTTCTGCTTATATTTAATCATTTTAACCTTCATCGGGGCAATGGTGTCCAGAACATTCAAAACACTCGAAGTTACAGAGTTCAACAAATCATCAACATCAGAACATGAGGCATTTTCAAAGTGTATCATTTCCATGAACAGTGCACCTGTTTTATCATTTATGCTACCTGAAAAAAAATCACACACACAAAACTGGATAACTTGAATAACTGACTAAAGGTTTCCAGAATAGTTTAAAATTATCTTAATCTACAGACAGAACTAGAATAAGACCACATGAAGAAAGTACCATTTGTCTTGAAAATTACCTTATACAAAATGACTTGTTTTTATTATCATTATCATCATTGAAAAAAAAGTTCTACATATCTAAATAAATAAATATGTTAATGTAGCACTAACCACCTCAATGCCCTAGAGACAAAACTGAAGGGTCCCTAGCTCTCCACTCTTGTACTCTTGTCCCACCTGGTTCCTCCGTTGCCATGGAGAAAGATAATAACAGGGCGAGCGTCTATCAAAGCAGCTCTGTACCACTCTGGGCTGGTCCTCCCTCGGGCGGCCTCCCATTGGCTGGAGGGGAGTGTGTGCCTACGAGACCAAAGCACTGCATAAACAAGAGGGTAATGGATAACACGAAGTCACAAGTAATCAATGTGATAAATGTGAAATAAATATGAATATATATATATATATATATATATATATATATATATATATATATATATATATATATATGGGGGGGTGGGGGTGGGGGTGTGTCCTGTATGTATATAGATTTTACCTGTAGCTTGGCCTCTCACAGTACTCACTATAACAAACTATACTTTATTTTATGTCTCATATATCGTGGCAGGTACATTTTCTTTCCAATAATGGGGAGATCTTTGTTCTTTGCTTTTTACGTTAGAAGATTTGAGCTGTGAAGTATTGAAATAGTCATTTCCATGGCAGATTATGTTTGTTTTTAAATGTCTAAATGGCCAGTAAGATCTGAAAACCAGATCTGATGTATACCCAGTTTAGACATGCTTCAGTCCTGGCTTTGGCCTAGTGTACACTCTAACACTAAAAACTGAAAGCCCACCTCTTCTCCCTGGCATTTAACACTATCTACACAGGGTATCTTGGTGTTTTATTGTTCTTTTCCTATGTATCATGTTCGGTGTATATTTGTTTTTTGTTGACATTCATGTGAAGCACAACTGAAGTTGTTTAAATGTGAATGTAGAAATAAACTTTAGTAAAATTGAATTAAATAGCTTTGGTTCTACTTTCAAAGCTGAATATTTAAATGGACCATATCAGACTATTCTCAGATCTAATTTTGTTTCCTCATCTCAAACAGACCTGGAGTTGTGTTTTGTTTCATTCACACATGTTTAACACACAAACCTGCATATTTAGGCTGAGTTCTTCTCACAATCAATCAATGAAAACACTCTGTTCCTCCTTGTGATGTCATCATGTGATAATACAGGAAGTGCTCCACTGTGTTTTTAAACTCCACACACCTTCACTAGAATCATTTGGATCATTTCAGCCATGGAATTGTCAGTCTCTACTGAACTAAACATAAAAGGAGCTGTTAACAAAGCATTTTGAGCTTTGGAGATGTCGACAGTCTAAGAAAGTGTTGCTCAAACATGAATGTGAATGAAACAAAACACAACTCCAGATCTGTTTTTGAGGAGGTAACAGCATTAGAACATGGATTAAAGATACAAGAGTCAGTTCTGCGTGGCAAAGAACCTTTGACAAGATGGTACCTGGTGTGAAATGTTTAAGAACCACTGGTTTAAATAATTAATATATGGCTTTCAGATGAAACATAGACTGTGATAATAAATGTGGTATATAAACTGCATAAATAAAAGTAAGTGAGCGATAAATTATTAATGGATACAACAACAGAATGCACTTGTTCTAGCTGACACTGAACCAACAACTTGCGCATGTGTTCAGATTTTGAGAAAATTTTAAAATAATGAACATGTTTACACTCTCCTTCCTTCATTTTTGAGAATGACATAATCAGCTGAGGGCCCTATTCGTCGTATGGCCTCTTTAACATCCCCAGGGCTGCCTTCCCATTGGCTGGAAATGTTGAGCTAACCTCCTAGGAGACCATAGACACCAAAACACCACCACATGCAAGTAGAGATAACAGAAAACAGCACTGCAGGTCACTAAGAGCAGTCTAAGATAGCTCAATGAATACTATTCCATCTTATTTTCAAAATCATTTGTGCAAAATATGTACAAGATTATTACAATATTATCGATTAATCTACAAAAGATTGAACAAAAGGACCTACCACACTCCAACTGAAATATCTTTTTCAGTGTTGAGGTAGAAATTAACAGTGTGATTCAGGACGTCATTCGGCCGGCTCAGATCAACGCCAAATGGAGCAGAGTCTGGAGAAAATACAAAAGGTAAGTGGAGTGTTAGTGTAGTGTTTGGCAACATGCAGTACAGGGTGGCTGGCAGAGGGTGCTTAGACTAGTTTAAGATTTTAAAGTGATAAATATCAGAATAAAAATTTTCTTTGTAGTCAATTTTTGACCCTTAAGTTGCGGATGTTGTGGAGGATTTTGGACATCAGTATCATAAAACAAAAATACTTAAGTTTGGGGGTGCTCAGTGTGTGAGATAAAACATAGGGGCTGAGGGGGTAGAGGATAGAAATCAGAATCAGAATCAGAATCACTTTTATTGATCCCCGAAGGGAAATTCTCTTAGTTACAAGATGCCACAACCACGGGATAGAATTTAAGAATAAGAATAAAAAGTCATTTAAATAAGAATAAAATTTGTGCAATAAGAATAAAGTGTCATGAAATAAGAATAAGAATAAGTATAGTATGAAGTGCGAAGCAGTGTGAGTGAATACACCTGTGTTTAATGGTACACGTCTGATTCCAGATGAACCAAAACTGGGTAATACGGTAAAAAGTCATCACTATGTTTTTTCTTGATCAGTTTATTATATTTTTCAGTTTCATTGTTTCTTATTAAAAACATGCTTGAGTTTTAAAAGGTGCTGTACCCAACTTTTGCTTTGAAAAAACTTAACTAGTCAATTTTGAGCCCTAATAAGCATCTTAATTGTTCACCACTATGAGTTTATAAATGCTTTGACCAGAGTTACAGTCGCAGTGAAACTAGCAAACATTAGCATTTGCACTTCCAGATTTACAGAGAATTAAAACACCCCATAACTAGTTGCAAACAGCAGATGGCAGTCTCATTTTAACCCTCAACCGCTTTTACAATATATTTGCTCTGGATTAAAACTATCGATGCACTGATACCGATACTGGCATCAAATATCAATAAGATGATATCGTGGTTAGACACTTTAACTGAATGTAATAAGACTATTTACAGACTGACTTTGTCCTAGAATATCTTTAGTTATTTGAAGCATAAAAAAACAGTTACATAACACTATTGGATCTCTTGTGTAATACCCTAATTGTGTTTTAAGGAAATAAGTGTAATTTTCCGTCCCTACACTGGTTTTGGTTGATATTGAATATTGTCAGATATTTAAAGTCAAAATACTGATATCGGTATCGAAACTAAAACAACAACAAAAAAAGCTGAATCGGTGCATTCCTCATTAAAACAGATCAGGTACAGGCCCTTTAAAGCCCCGAGCAGACACGCCAAAAAGTGCAAAAAACATGAACTAAACTGGGACTAAACCAGGACTTAACCAGGACTAAACCAGGACTAAACATGGACTAAACATGGACTAAACCAGGACAAAACTAGTACTAAACCAAGACTAAACCAAGACTAAACCAGGACTAAAGTGGGATGAAAACCGGGGATAAACCAGGACTAAACCAGGACTAAACATGCTGAATCACTGTTTCAGTTTTTTTCTGGAACAGTCTTCCTGAAGATGTGAGACAGGCCTCTACTCTGACAATGTTTAAATCCAGGCTCAAACGGTTCTATTTAGCTACATGTGACTGAAAGGGCTTTATTCTGCCTCTTCTCTTTTGAAGTTCATTTTATGATGATTATTTGTGATCATTTTTGTTTTGATTTGTTGTATTGTGATTTTATTGTTTTTCTTATTCTGTAAAACACTTTGAATTACTCTGTGTACCAATTGTGTTGTACAAATAAACTTGCCTTGCCTTATGTTGAACTATTACTGCCACTACTGACTGACCCATGTGCTGCCTCTGTGATGGGCCCAGTATGACACAGATATTAACCAATATAAACCAGGTCAAAACATTTACATTTGTTGTACAATTGTTAAGGCTATTTCTCACATAGAAAAAGTTGCTGTTCTCCATCTCAGTGTTAAACATCTTTCCAGAGTGTGAACTTGAATCTGTTGTTTAGTTATTGGTTTTAAAATAGTACATTTGGTAAATAAGTCCATCCATCCATTCAATTTCTTCCGCTTTATCCGGGGCTGGGTCGCGGAGGCAGCAGTTTCAGCAGCAGCTCTACTCCGAGCTCCTTCCGTGTGACCGAGCTCCTCACCCTATCTCACAGGGAGATAGAGTGAGGAGCCACCCTGCGGAGGAAACTCATTTCGGCCGCTTGTATCCGTGATATTGTCCTTTCGGTCATTACCCAAAGCTCATTACCATAAATGAGGGTAGGAATGTAGATCGAGAGCATTGCCTTCTGGCTCAGCTCGGTCCGATACGGTCCGATGCAGCGACCGCATCACTGCAGACGCTGCACCGATCCGCCTGTCAATCTCACGCTCCATCCTTCCCTCACTCGTGTACAAGACCCCGATACTTAAACTCCTCCACTTGAGGCAGAGACTCTCCACCCACCCGGAGAGGGCAAGTCACCGTTTTCCAGTCAAGAACCATGGCCTCAGATTTGGAGGAGCTGATTCTCATCCCAGTTGCTTCACACTCTGTTACAAGCCGCCCCAGTGCCTGCTGCAGGTCCTGACTCGACGAAACCATCAGGACAACATCATCTGCAAACAGCAGAGATGAAATCCTGTGGTTCCTGAACCAGACCCCCTCCGGCCCCTGGCTGCGCCTAGAAATTCTGTCCATAAATATAATGAACACAACCAGTGACAAAGGGCAGCCCTGGCAGAGTCCAACATGCACCGGGAATAGGTCTGACTTACTGCCGGCAATGCGAACACAGCTCCTGCTCCGGTCATACAGGGACCCGATAGCCCTTAGCAAATGGCCCCGGACCCCATACTCCCAGAGCACTCCCCAAAGGACACCACGAGGGACACGGTCGAATGTCTTCTCCAGATCCACAAAACACATGTGGACTGGTTAGACAAACTCCCATGAACCCTCAAGGACCCGATGGAGAGTATAGAGCTGGTCCAGTGTTTTGCGACCAGGATGAAACCCACACTGCTCCTCCTGAATCTGAGGTTCGACTATCGGTCGGATTCTCCTCTCCAGTACCCTGGAATAGACCTTACCGGGAAGGCTGAGGAGTGTGATTCCCCTGTAATTGGAACACACCCTCCGGTCCCGCTCCTTATACAGAGGGACCACCACCCCGGTCTGCCATTCCACAGGTACTGTCCCCGACCGCCACGCGATGTTGCAGAGACGTGTCAGCCAAGACAGCCCCGCAACATCCAGGGATTTAAGACACTCAGGACGGATCTCATCCACCCCCGAAGCCTTGCCACCGAGGAGCTTGCCAACCACCTCAATGACTTCAGCCAGGGTGAGTCCACCCTTGAGTCCTCAAACTCTGCTTCCTCCTCCGAAGACGTGACAGTGGGATTGAGGAGATCCTCAAAGTATTCTTTCTACCGCCCAACTATGTCCCCAGTTGAGGTCAGCAGCTCTCCACCCACACTGTAAACAGTGTTGGTGAAGCACTGCTTCCCCCTCCTGAGGCGTCAGACGTTTTGCCAGAATTTCTTCGAGGCCGACCGATAGTTCTCCTCCATGGCCTCCCCGAACTCCTCCCAACCCCGAGTTTTTGCCTCTGCCTCATGTCTCCAACCTCCCCCGGGATATGGGACAAGCTCTCCCAGAGGCGTGAGTTGAAGACCCTGCTGACAGAGGGTTCCACCAGACGTTCCCAACAGACCCTCACGATACGCTTCCTCCCCTCCCAGCAGATCTAACTCACAACCAGGTGGTGACCGGTTGACAGCTCTGCCCCTCTCTTCACCCGAGTGTCCAAGACACACGGCCGAAGGTCGGATGACATGACCACAAAGTCGATCATCGACCTCCGAACTAGGGTGTCCTGGTGCCTCGTGCTCAAACATGGTATTTGTTATGGACAACCTGTGACTAGCACAGAAGTCCAATAACAAAACACTGCTCGGGTTCAGATCAGGGAGGCCGTTCTTCCCGATCACGCCCCTCCAGGTGTAACTGGTGTTGCCCACGTGGGCGTTGAAGTCCCCCAGTAGAACAATGGAGTCCCCAGTAGGTGCACTGTCTAGTACTCCTCCCAGGGACTCCAAGAAGGCCAGGTACACAACACTGCTGTTCGGCCCATAGGCCAACACAACAGTGAGAGACCTGTCCCCTACACAAAGGCGCAGGGACGCCTCCACCGGGGTGGACTCCAACACATGACGGCTGAACTGTGGGGCAATAAGCAAGCCCACACCAGCTCCCCCCATGGGCAACACCAGAGAAGTGGAGGGTCCAACCCCTCTCAAGGAGTTGGGTACCATAGCTCAAGCTGTGCGTGGAGGTGAGCCCGACTACATCTAGCCGGTACCTCTCAACCTCCTGAACGAGCAAAGTGGCATTCCACGTTGCTACAGCCAGATGCTGTGTCTGTGGACCAGGTCGTCGAGACACGCTTCTTCGACCGCTGCCCAGTCCTCTTAGCACCCAACCCCTATGAGACCATCTGTGGGTGGTGAGCCTACAGGAGGGCGGACCCATGTCGGCCGGCCACCAGGCGCTCGCATTCGAGCCCCAACCCCAGGCCTGGCTCCAGGGTGGGGCCCCAGCTGCGCCATAACGGGCGAGGTCACAATCCTCGTTATGTTACTCATCATAGGGATACTGGGAACTGCTCTTTGTCTGACCCGTCACCTAGGACCTGTTTGCCATGGAAGACCTTACCAGGGGCATAATACCCCAGGCAACATAGCTCCTAGGATGATTTGGGTACGCAAACTCCCCCACCACGGTGGCAGTTCAAGGGGGGAGTGGTAAATAAGTCTCACATTGTAAACACAGTGGGTAGATTTCATTAGCTTTTGTTTGCCTATGTCTTGTACTATGCAATAATGAAATGATTTGATTTAAAGAGGTTGAAATGGACACTATGTGACATTTTGAGAGTGACGCAAGAGACTCACCATTCATGTGGAATTTTGAATGGAACACATGAGCTGTTTGTGTAATGGTTATTTCATTTACATTGTAAAGTAAGAAATGAATAGCTCATTTTAATCTCTTAATAACACCATTGCATTCATGTCCGTGTAATCCCTGAGTCGTCCAGGTAGGTCCCAGAGCTTGTGTTTTGTTCAGCTGACAGAATATAATTTTCTTGCATTAATCATTGCATTCAGTAAAAACCTCACCTACACCGGAACCACTTTCTTGTCTTATTTTACAACTTTAACTTAACTTTAACTTGTTTAGTTTGAGTAGATTCCTGCTCCTGTTAGTTAATGGCAACTTCTTATGAAAGCTATATTTTTGTCTTGTTTTGAATAATTGACACACTGCTGCCCGTAATAGATTGTAATGCTTTTTCTAGCTTAGAAAATGGCAGCTTTTAAATTAAATATTTCATTCTTGTTTGCATAGATTTGTTATATTCTAAAAGTAAAATCTGAAGATATAAAGCCTTCTCCTAATCAATCATATTGTATTATTGTAAGAAATTTCCAAAAGCAATATTTTGAATTCATATCTGGGTGAGGTGTCATGCTAAGGACACGACTGTATGCAGCAGGTCAGGGCGAGAATCAATCCTCCAATCCTGTGGTTAACCTGGTGCAGCTCCATAGCCTCATTAATAATCATGTTCATATCAGATACAAGGTAAATAGAAACCTGCCACTCTCACATGTGTGCAAAAGGGCAGCCTCAGCTCAGTGAACAACAGAGATAAAAACACAGCTTCAACGATCACGTTATGTTCAGTGATATGTTTAAACTACATTTAAAGGTGCACTATAGAACTTTTCAGGTTAGGAAGGGTCTGCCACCTACTTGTCTCTATGGAGATGTTATTATTTTGGCTGGAGTGTATCACAGAATGGCATTAAAGGTATTTGTCTTGGATTTATTCTGTTCTAGGTATTTTAATTCCTTAAAATACATTGAAAACATGCTTTCTTTCTGTGAATGTGGTAACCTCTCCACAGATTTGAATTGTGCATCTTGGCCTTGTGTCATCTGCATGCCTCCATGGAAATAAATTAATTTACTAATATCATACGGTGGGACCTTCAAGGCAATAACATTTCCATCTTAATGGAAACAAGCAAATAGCACACCTATCAGAAAAGTTACATCATGCACTTTTAATCAATCTTACAACAAAATCAGCTGAACCACTTGGCATAACTAAGTTGAAAATGTTTGCTTATCTCAACTTACGTAACAAAAAGTAGAAGTACAAATATCATTGAAGTCTTTGGACATAATAGATGTGTTTGCAGCAGTTACACAGCTGTACGTTTAGTTCTGAAATATTGTTTTGTGTTTCACTTACACCAATGAGCAAATATCGCATGCCCCAGGATCCAAGGGAACAGGAACAGTATGACAGGTCCAGAGATGTAGAGAGTGAAGAAAAACACAAGGACTTTCTTCATTTTGTTGCAGCTTTTCAGGCTTTCAAAACAAACACAGGCTCCTATCTTTTCTCAGTTTAAAAAGTCACTCCACAGAGCGCTCCTCCTCAACCCGGCTGAGCTGCAGAACACACAGAAAGGAAGCCAAAGTTCATTTCAAATCAATGGCACATACAGTTGACACAACACTCAAATTTCAAACTTGATTTTGATACTAAGGAATAGACTCAATATTCGATACCGATTCCGATATCACAAAGATAATTAAAAACATATGTTATTTAGACAACAGAAGGTCATTTTAGACATTAAATTGCAGCACTTTCTTATATCTGGCCTTATATCTGTGTAATCCCTCAGTGTCCATTAGATTCATAGTGGTCCATGAGTGTATACTAGTCTATGTGTCTTATACTTGTGAAACATACAGAGATACATCATTATAAACATATTCGGGAAAGGTTCAATTCTTTCCTGTGATTGGGACTTTTTCAGTATCAATACTTGGCCAAATGAGTATCTAGTTTCTATACTAGTTTTAGTATCAATTAATATTTGATTGTTGACAACCCTAACGGCAAACCTACGTCCACCCTAATATATCAACGTGTTATACTGAAAGTAAGTAAGAGTAAAACTGGTCTAAACCTGGACTAAACCAGGACTAGAACAGGACCAAACTGTGTCTACATCAGGACTAAACTGGGCTCAAACCAGGATAAATGTGAACGCAACTTGAAATATATATTAAAAACTAGCCTGCTTTTGCATTTATTTCACAAACTAGGGTGAACAAAGCCATATAAATCAAATGCCATTAGAGGAAGCAGAGGTTCAAGCAGACAAACATGCTTTGAACTACCAAAAATTGTTATAAAAGCAAAGTTTTTCTAGTCACATTCCATTATAAACTTCATAAGGCAGGCTGGCTGATAATGACAACATAATATCTGTCAAAAGATGTTCCCTCCTTTTTAGACAGATTTTATCCACCTCTGCTCAGCCTGACATGCCCGCACAATGCTTTACAACCAGGCAAGAATAACAGGTACAACAGAGCTCCTTATTGTTGGGATTACAGTGTGCTCTGGTTTAGTACAAGGCTGACGATCAAGGAAACATTCGAGGAAACATCCTTAGAAGTTCATAATTCTCAGTTCAACCTCAGCCAACTGCTTTCTACAAAGTGTGAAATGCATGCTGCTTATTATTAATATACCATCTATAAAAAGGCCAAAAGATAGTTTAGTTAGCTGGAAGCATAAATAACCAATACACAAACTCGATGGGCTGCAAAACTAGGAATACACTAACCAGGTAGGCTCCAAACAACCTGGATGTGGAAAAGCTGTTAAAAAACAATCTAAATTTATATCCTAATTATCTAAACTTGTTGAAACTTGGAAAAGCATGCTAATTATAAAAGCTCGAGTTGTGCAGGCTGTGTTGTTGTTCCGGTCTGGAGTCCGCAGGGGGCCGGCTCTGAGCGCTCCGTGGGCCGGGCTCTGGGCGCTCAAACCCGGGGGCGGTCCCTCGGTCACCGCCCCTTCCTCTTCCAGACCCGCTTTTCAAAATCCGCTACAAGCCCCGGGAGGATGAAACAGCGAGCACACAAAGCACAAGGCATCGCACAAGAACATTCCCTGGATGGAAAACTAAGCAAACAACTTTATAGTCCACAAACTTTAACATTTTAACCAAATCTTTCGGGAGAATTCTCCGCAGGAGCTGAGACGTTACGTACCGTTACGAGGAAGTTTAAAAAGTTTGACAAAAATCCGCCTTCAACCTGAAAAAGACGGACAAAAAGAGGGAAACGGGGTATTCTGAGGCCCGTAAACTTTTAGGTGAGTAACTTTATCAAAGGTATTAACAATGAAATCGTTTTTTACAGCGATATTTGCAGTTTAAACGTGCATATGTTGTACATTAAAGTGATGGACGTTGGCTAACGGCTGACCAGGCTGCAGGAGACATTAGCTCATGTTAGCATAGCAATGTTTTATTATGTTATTGTATGGGGGAAAATTACTTATTTATTTATGTATTGTTTCTAAGATTTAAAATGGCTTGACTTTACTCAAATAGAAGATCTGTTGACTTAGTTGTACTAAAAATGAAGAATGAAACATAATTTGAGCCAAAGTTTGCCATGTTTTCAGATGGGTCAGTGATGCAGGGTGATGAGTTTGCACATACCCGCCTTTACATTATAGACAAGTTATCTGTTATGTGTTTTTGGTGCAATATTTCATAAGCAAGACATGGACAAGTACATGAGATTTGCTTGTGTTGTGTTGAGTTTTGCAACTAAAATGAAATATCTCTGACAGATCATGAGTGTAGACATGGCACATGATGATGATGATGATGATGATGATGATGTTTACGTTTACCTGAGCCACACTGTAGGATGTTTATGCTCAGGTAAACACTCCAGGTTTGGTTCTTGTGCTGATGATATAAAGTTCATATTGTTTAAATCAGTGTTTTCCAACCTCTTTTGAGCCGTGGCCGACTTTTTGTTGGTATACAATGGTTCCAGTACACCATCTACAAAAACTTTATGAAATAATACCAATTTAAGCATTTGGTTTTTGTGGGGGTTTTTTTTGTTGAAGTTTGCTTGGCACACCAGGCAATAACTCAAGTGACCCTAGTGTTCCCTGGCACACTGGGTGAAAATCAATGGTTTAAATCTTATTGTACATCGTTATACACTGCCCAGCTCTGGAATCAGGTGGCCTATAATGACACTTTGTGGGTGCTTTTTGCGGGGGCCCTTGAGGAGGGCGTGATGGACTAATGCAACCGAGATTTTTGTCACTGCAGGAGTAAAAACTTTGCTCTACTAAGAAGTTTAATGTACAGTTTCATTTGCAACCCAATAAGTCAAAAAAATGAGAGGACCTACTGTGTGTCCTGCTGATCTCAGACCAATGAGAGTGACTCAAAGATCCATATATGATCAGGCATTAAAGGCACTCCATAAAAAACCCCTTCGTTATCACTACTGTAATATCTTAAGTAAATATAAAATGTTCCGTTATGACTATTTAATTTTTGTATTCAAATCTAAGAAATGTATTTAATTAATAATGTAGCTCTACGTACATTGAAAAAAATGTATTAAACTTTCTTCCGAACAAACTCCCCAATCCACTCAGTCTCTGTTAACCGAAATTGCATAGTTCCAAACAGATCCTCGGCCTTTGTCTGATGGTTTGAAATGAAAAGGTGACTGAGCAAAGAATCAGCTTCAGACTCTGAAACTGTAGATTTGAATAATTTTACTAGAAATTTGAAAAAGTACATTTTATATAATCAAATGTGATCACACCAGTCTAGTTAATTTGTAATGTTCTGTCTCACTGTAAAACCCTGCACATAATGATTTTTAAATATGTTTGGACTGTGGGAAACAAACTGTATTGGACATGGGGACATTTATTGTATTTTAATGCTAATGGTAATGATGAACTGTTTGTCTTGTGATGTAATGAAATGTATAATTTAATGTGCTTTCACCTGCTCAGGGTCTGCACATGGAAAGTAGTTGTAGCTAAATCTAGTACAAATCATCCCTTCTTTTGTAAGATTAATGAATTTGTACATAGTCCCTGATAAATAAAGAATAAAGCAAGATGGAAAGAAAGATCATAATACCACTCACAAATATAAAATTCAGTGCGATACGCTTCAGTCCCACATGTGGAGACAGTGGCATGGTCGGCTTTTTAAAACACAAATGTTTATTGTTACTCTGAATGGAACATGAGTCTGGAATAAAGATTGCTTAAATTGGTATATATAAATGAAATTATAATATGCAAAGTAGATGGTCTATAACCTGTAAAATCTCGTGTACATTTTTATGATTGGCCAAGACAAATGAATAACCTTATAAGGGAAGACTTAAACTTGGTAACTATTGTAATGGTAATTCTATTTGGTGATGAGACGGTTTACAAATATGGGGAATGAAAAAAAGTATATAACTTTGAGTGCTTGTAAAAGGACTCTATTTGAACAACGCATATTCTTATCGTTATAAAAGCTATCTACATGCAATGCCAGTAAATGACTTGGTTTGCATTGAACCTAACCTAAGTCTGTAGGCAAGCGTGATGATTACGTGAATGAAATTGGCAGATTGGTGTCTTGTGCAGACTTGTGCCCAGTCTATCCAGTGAAGCGATGTGAAAAATGTCCCAAATAAGTCTCTGCACTCTCCAATGTCTCCCTGGAGTTGAGTTTGTGCTGTGAAGGTTGGCATTACATAGACCTAATGCTGCGTCGGCATGCCTCATAGTTATGATAATGTCCTGCTTACCATAGCCTACCCTGTCATGTATACAAAATATGTTATCATAACAGGCCTAGCATATAATTAGAACATTAGCACTCAGTCAAGTCTCTTTATATACACAATAAAATGTAACTCAGACTCTCTTAATAGTGAAGTGAGTGAAGGAGGAGGATTAACCGCTCTGCTTTGACCTCTGCTCTTCTCTGGTTCACAGCTGTCACAGGCTGATGGGACCAACACAGAGAGACTATGGTGATGAGGGGATAAGATGCATTTGCAGGAGGGGGAGAACATGTGCTATGGGCTAGGTTTTTTTTTTAATTAACGCCATAACAATTTTCAGACAATATTTTAACAGTGTGTGAGGAATGTGCTAAAGTGTGCTTGTAAATGTCTCCAGACTGAGGTCTAACACAAGATATGAATGGACCTTCAAATTTACCAGTAAAGTGCAGAATTTCATCGCTCCGCACCTTTTCAGTCCAGCTCCACACGTCCCGCACTTTGCAGATGTTAAAAAGTAATATTCTTCTGTCTTGTAGCCAGGCTGTTTGAGCTCCGGCAGTTGTTTTAAGGCAGAAGGAGCCATGTGCTGCTGTAGTGATGATGAGTTCAGGTGCACTGTAACTTTTCTGCAGCAGCATTTAAGTTTTCAGCCTTTGTAGATTAGTTATGTATTACAGTTAATAGAAAGCAATTTCAACAGCAAAATAAAGGTTTAATGTCTGTCAAATGGCTGAGAATATATATTTAATGGAGTAAATAAATTAATGGCTGCAGTGTTGAACATAAACTTTGCATATTCTAGAGAGGATTTTTTTAAAAACAGACTGTATTGAACGTCATGCTTTTTCAGTACGGCAGTATTTATATTATCATCATATCCCCCAGCTCTAGCACACACCTGACCACAGCCCAGCTCTAGCACACACCTGACCATAGCCCAGCTCTAGCACACACCTGACCATAGCCCAGCTCTAGCACACACCTGACCATAGCCCAGCTCTAGCACACACCTGACCATAGCCCAGCTCTAGCACACACCTGACCACAGCCCAGCTCTAGCACACACCTGACCACAGCCCAGCTCTAGCACACACCTGACCACAGCCCAGCTCTAGCACACACCTGACCACAGCCCAGCTCTAGCACACACCTGACCACAGCCCAGCTCTAGCACACACCTGACCACAGCCCAGCTCTAGCACACACCTGACCACAGCCCTCACAGTAGTCACTACTTCAACATGCCAGTCAATACATGACAGAAGGAATAATCATTTTAGAGGTCAGTACTTACCGCAGGACCTTTTCTTCGGACCAGTGGGAAATTTCGTTTCTTTTGCTGTTTTATGATGAGATTAGAGCTGTAGCTGGTTCATTTATGAACTTATTGTAGAAACAAACTCACTACTTAACAGCTTCATTCTCTTATTTATTTCATATTTTTAACAATATTGTACATTTAGAATACTTTTGGGGAATAATTCTGCTATGGTTTGGTTTCAATAAAATCATTTATCGTATATTTAGTTCAGCCTTATATCGCACTTCAAAGTGTGTTCTCATGGCAGAACACGCTTTGATATCTGCCATTAGTTTACTTATTGCTCAGTCAGCCCTGTGCATCTGCAGCTGTTCCTCTGCTCCTTCAGACCACTCTGTCCCACTCAGCCCCTCTCTCCACCTCCACTGTCGCTCCCTCTCTCCACCTCCACTCTGCCGTTCCCTCTCTCCACCTCCACTCTGCCGCACCCTCTCTCCACCTCCACTCTGCCGCTCCCTCTCTCCACCTCCACTCTGCCGTTCCCTCTCTCCACCTCCACTCTGCCGCACCCTCTCTCCACCTCCACTCTGCCGCTCCCTCTCTCCACCTCCACTCTGCCGTTCCCTCTCTCCACCTCCACTCTGCCGTTCCCTCTCTCCACCTCCACTCTGCCGTTCCCTCTCTCCACCTCCACTCTGCCGTTCCCTCTCTCCACCTCCACTCTGCCGTTCCCTCTCTCCACCTCCACTCTGCCGTTCCCTCTCTCCACCTCCACTCTGCCGTTCCCTCTCTCCACCTCCACTCTGCCGTTCCCTCTCTCCACCTCCACTCTGCCGTTCCCTCTCTCCACCTCCACTCTGCCGTTCCCTCTCTCCACCTCCACTCTGCCGTTCCCTCTCTCCACCTCCACTCTGTCGTTCCCTCTCTCCACCTCCACTCTGTCACTCTCTAGTCGGTCCTATCCTCCCTCCTTCCTGTTTGTTTTTGTGTGTATATCACGGTGGCTGAGTGGCTCATGTCTCACAGCAGAAGGTTTGGTTGGATCCCCGGGTCGCCCAGGCCTTTCTGTGTGGAGTTTTTCATGTTTCTCCTCGTGTCTGGATGGGTTTCCTCCGGGTACCCCGGTTTCCCCCATCAACCAAAACATGAACGCCCTTCGAGACAACTGTTGTTGTGATTTTGGGCGTTACAAAAATAAAATGAATTGAATTGAACTGAACACAAAAGGCTGTGAGTCCCCCCTAAGACTCCCACCCTCACATCTGCACAAGCGGCTGCATAGTAAATGACACGACAATTAGGGCAGAACAGAATATAAATATTTGATGTTTATCTGTCCCTCAGTTCAGGAAATGTCATCAGGACAAAAACATCATCTTTACAAAAGATAAAACTTTATATTAGTACTTCATGTCTGAACTCAGCTAACACTTTGATCAATATCGTAAGAAAATAAATATATTTTAGTGATTTCAAGTTGTCAGTTTTTACCAAAGTTTTAAAGTAAAATGTAAAAGAGCCAGCTACTTTTACTTAAACTAACTTGAGTATTGTTAAACACATGAACTCGAAATAAATTCAGATTTTTAATTTTTTTAATTTATTTATTTTTTGTTTGTTTTATTTCACATCTTGAGACCATAGAATGTATAATAGAAATGGTCTAAGTGAGTGTGCCATCACCCATGGAGTTCGGCTCCAGTCAAATTAGTTAGCAGTTATAGCAGTAAATTTGTAGCCAAGTTCCATATTTGGAATTCCAACTGCAAGCATCATAGCAACCACAGAGCCAATCTGGAGCACGCCTGGTTTAGCTGGGAGTGGGTGCTTAGCACTGCTGACAATCAAACCTGTAGCTATTGCTAACGGGAGCGACCTTGGGGAAAGAAGGAGCCTGATTTGTCTGTTATTATTGTTCTTATGTTGATTTACAGACACAATAGTGAAAATAAAAAACTCAGGATCATGTAGAGGGTTAATATGAACATTTAAGGCCAAAATGACAAGGCTCACTGCAGCAGTTACAGAGGCAGGGAACACATAACTCCCAAACACTGTACTCTTTTAAAGCTATTTGACTTTCAATGAATCCTCCATAAATAGCGCCATGGTCAGTGTCAAATGCAGTCTCTTAAGTCTCTCATAGTCTAATCACTGTAAAGTGGATTATCTCTGCCACTGTCACACAGAGAGGTAGTGAGTGAATCCAGTCCACAGAGAATACACTAACCAATACACCAATGGACGCTTTGGACGGGCTCTTTTCCTCCCTGTCTGTAAGTAGTAGGTGGATGGAATTAACACATTGTTGTAGTAGTAAAATATATTCATAGTAAAGTTGAATTTGGAGTCACTGGGTAATGTTCTGACTCTGAAACACAGGAAGTAGGAGTGTGATGAAATTAATAATGGAAAACTGGGCTGTGCAGGTTTACTTCAGTCAGCTATATGTGTTTGATTCCTGTAGATTATAACATACTAGCACATGATTTCTTTCTGTAGGACCTTGAACTATGCATTTATTACTATTATAATATGAATAACCAATAATTTAAACAATAGTCCTAAAGACTCAAATGTCATAGTATTTCTGGCCTCTGGTTAGTTGAGATGGAGTTGTGACTTGCTGGTGTGTAGCTCAGAGAAAAGCATCAGGTCATCTCTCACAGATTTATGAGTTAAAGTCCTGGCTCCAACTGTTTTCCAAAGGTCTTTCCCCCATTTTTGTTTTTCAATAAAACCTAAGGATTTAAAAAATATACCTGTATCCTGCATTGGCCTTCTGATCCAACCGTATGCTCCTTCTCACTCTTTGAGGTCCTGCTGATGGTTCCTCGCACTCATTTCAGACTAGAGGAGACTGCTCCTCCCAGGCTGTTGCTCTGACTCTCTCAGATCTTCCATTCTTCTTGCATTCACTGGAGTCTGGTGATGCCTTCAAAAGTCAATTTAAAAGTCATATTTAAGGGGCTGCTGTGACCACCACATTTTTGTATTGACTCTATTGTGAGTTATTATTGTGAAGTACTTTGCGACCTCCTTGCCTGTTAAAGCACTTTTGTTTGTTTGCTAGCCCTGTCACGATAACAAATTTTGAAGTAAATTGATATATTGCTGAAGTCTGTGTAATCCCTCAGTCGTCCAGGTCTGATCCATAGTAAAAGCCAAAAGTAAAATCTGTCAACTGGACAAAATTGGTAGGAGTGAAGATATTTCACTGCTGAGCCAAGCTGGTTCTTCAGTTATGGTGAGATTACTGTTTCCAGTTTCAGTGTAGTTGGCTCCTCCCTTCAGAGGGATATAAGGCAGTATCCAGCACTGATAAATCAGCATTATCCCCCATAAATTGTTCTGAATGTAGAGTATTGTTAAAAAATATGAGCTTCTGTCAGTGGGTCTGTGGGTCAATGGATCTGACCGCTCTCCTGATTATGGTTTCGTCGAGAGCAGGATTCAGATTGCTGGATAAATGGCAACTTAGCTACTGTCACTCATAAATAGGAGTGGAAATGGCTACACCGACTGTCCCTCGACACCAGAGCTAACCAGCTACCGCAAAAACTGTCTTTTCAGTTACAGCCCATTCCATTTTTGTGGTTGCACCCATTTATATGTTCCAGCTCCAGTAAGTACATTGATATGATTCATTTCTGAACATTTGTGTGTGTTCCAGGGCGGGCTGTTGTCCTGTGTGATGGGCGAGGGGCAGGAGCAGTCGTACGAGGAGCAGCTCAGAGGAGTGTTTGATAGTTTTGACCTGAGCGGCTCTGGCTCTCTGTCTCAGGACGAGCTGTGGGAGCTGTGTGTGTCTCTGCATCTCCAGGAGGCCACACCTGCCCTGCTCCAGACTCTACGGCTCAGCCAGCATACACCCAACGCCAGGGTAAGACTTGTATTCTACTGTATTCACCTTTTTCAGGATATTCAAGACCACCAAGAAAGGAACCCCTGGCAGGACTTCATTTGAGAGCTTCCCAGATAAAGTGGGT
Source organism: Periophthalmus magnuspinnatus (assembly GCF_009829125.3). NCBI lineage: Eukaryota > Metazoa > Chordata > Actinopteri > Gobiiformes > Gobiidae > Periophthalmus > Periophthalmus magnuspinnatus. Next base: position 460,597 of record NC_047147.1, on the reverse strand, counting down.
ACAACTCACCTTATTCCGGAAGTTGCCTTGAGCGCCGCCATCATCATTTGGGTTGTATTATTTTGTATTGAGCTGCAGATCTTGAAGCAAGTAGGTTCTGAAGGGACAGAGCCATTTTGAAACCTCCCAGAGAATCATTGCAGTGTTGACTTGTTGCACATAAACATTGAACCTTGGACACAGACCACCCTACTTTATATAATATTTTAGTGGTGAAACTTTTCCCAACTTCTCCATTGAAAGAAACAGGATTTCCACTTAACCGGCAACCTGAAAGAAAACGACATTTAGTTGGGGAGTGTTGCTGTGTAGTTGTGGAGTTTGCAAACTCCACCCAGACACACAGGGAAAACACGTAAACTCCACGCGGACACATGGGGAACACGCAAACTCCACCAGAAAAGTCACACAGTGCATCTTTAACGTTAAGATTAGGCCAAGGTATGATAATATTGTCTCCTCTGCATTATGTGTGTTGTCTGTTCTTCAGTGTAAAAGAATCCAACCACTAACCCGCACTTGCAGCACCCAAGGGATCCAGAGTACCTAACTGGAGTTTCTGGTCTTTTGTGCATGTTTCTGGTCATTGAGGGTAATTGGAGCACCTGGCAACCCTAACCCCAGACAGAATATGCAAACTACTCATAGAAATAAAAAATAAAATGGTCTTTTCCAACTAATATATGCATGGAGCTCAATGGCTAGAACTGTCTCGCATTGTATCGTGTGTTCTGAACAATCATTAACAGGCACTCGGGTGGTTTCCTTGACAACAGACACCTGGATGAGGGGCCAATGTCTAAGAGGGTGGACCACAAGAGGCAAACAGCTCCAAAACAAAGCTTTGAAAAAAATTAAGTGTCTGAAAACAGGCCATCTGCCGAGTTCAAAGAAAAACGAATGAGCTGAGCAGTTGACTAAAGGCAGGACTATAGAAGTACTGATGATAATACAAACTGGTGAATTTCCCTGGCTGGGGATTAATAAAGTATCTATCTAAACTGGACCTTCGTTAAAAACGGTAATATCTGAAAAGACTGCAGTGAGTTTGACTATTGGGGCCAGGTTTTGAGATCTTGTATCTTGTTTAAAGGTCCTATATTGAAAAAAATTGAGTCTTGAGAGGTTTAAGTCTTGTAATAATGTTGTTACTTCCTCCAAAACATAGCTAATGTTGTGTTTTGTTTCATTCATACATATTTGAGTAACACTTTATTATTAGCCTGTCTACATCTCCAAAGCTCGAAGTGACTGCTGTCTCAACTCGCTAATCCATAACTAGGCCCATTTTTTTGTAAAATCAGACCTATTCTGCAAAACGACTTTTTTAACCATGTTGTGGTAGTTTTCCCTCACCATTGAGCCTCTGAAGTTGCCTTTGGAGTGATTCATGTTTGAGCAATCGTTAATCGCTTATTTTTCAGGCGCCATTTTGCCAATCTACCCCGTTTGTTCCATCGTGTAGTACTTTGGATGCAAATGAAAAAAATCCCCTGTTCACTAGTGTGATGTGCAGCTGTCCATAGGGGGCACCGACAGCATGCAGTGCTATGTTGTGACATTTACGATGACATTAGTTCCCATTAGGCACTGACATTTTCTAACTGTAATCGTGAAGGAAGAGATTGCAGACCAGGTAGAGAGTTGAAAGAAGTTTATCTCATGAGATGAATGAAGTTACAGACAGCAGGCACATGCGTTACATTTCAGAGGAGTTTTCCAGTACTTATAGCCTTTTCAAGGTACTATCTATAGAAGGCAGGTCTTATAAGGACTTAACTAATTTTACATACTGTCCGTACAAGGTCACAAAGAAATGTATGGTTAGCTGTTTACAGAGAGGTAGAATGCGTCACTAAGAGATGCCTGCAGTCACTAAAAAGATGGATTACTAGACCCTTGTCAACCTGAAGAGGAATACTAGTATCGTATGACCGAAGCGACTGGTTCTAGTGGAGACAGCCTAAAATAAACTTTGTGTCACATTCTTACAGAGAAACAAGTTCACCTCAATGCTTAAGACACAAAATAATCAACACAAGGTTTAAAAGTAAAAATCATGCTTTCACTAACGCAGAAGTCAACGGACTTGTTTCTTTTAGGAAGTCATTCTAGATGAATATTGTGATTTAAAATGTGTAAAGTATAACAATGATCTGCAAGATTAGAACTATAGATACATGCAAGACCAACAGGCCTGAGTTAAGTAATGGTAAAGTTCACAAATTGTTTCACTTTTGTAAATATAATGACAAAATGTAATTATCTGGGTAGAAAATTTAATAAATATCTGCAAAATTTCAGAGCGAGAACCTCTGTGAAAACCCTTCAGAACTAATATAGAACAAACAATTCTACACGTTATCCAGATCTCAGTGTGCCCTCATTCCATTTGAAAAACGAGCTGAAATCCTGCTGAGCTTCACTTTTCCATTGACTTGTTGATACACAAACATGTGGACATCCGGGTGTGGAGCAGTGAACCAGTGACCTAACCACGGTTTATAACAAAGAAGCCCAAAGAAAGGCCCCGTCCCCTCTCCTTAGAAATCAACAAAGGAATCAACATATTCAGTGTTGGCAGCTGTGGCTTCCAAATCTGAACGAGATATGCCCCCAAACCTGAAACACAGAGATGAACAGCCAAAATGGAGAAATACAGACACATACAGGGACATTTAGAGAAAGGAATCTATTTATCTGCTTAGCCTTATCTCTCATCCTTCACACCATAATAATGCTTGAAAAGGTGCACTGTGTAACTTTTCTGGTGGAGTGTCCATGGAGATGATATTGCTTTGTTTGCAGTGTTCTGCACAGTACAGCTTTAAACTCCTCTGTTGTGCATGTATTTAAGTACAAGTGTCATTATTACCCAAGACCTTGCAAGACGATGGACAGGTCACCTCTCCACAGATCTGACCTGTAACTTGGCTTGATGTAAATTGTGAGTAATTGCTTGGCTATAATTTGAAGTAAGAAGAGGGTTAAAATGTCTAGATTATTACAATACAATAATATGTGTAGATGTTTTTTCTGGTTTCAAGATGGCGTCACACATTACAGTATGATTATAAAGAGCAAAAAGTGGGAGGGGATCAAAATAATTAAATTGTAGATGGTAATAGTAGACATTTTAATTAGTTTCAATCCACTGGCAGATAATTATTTTGAACATAATGGAAATTAAAACATTCAAGTCAGAAATATCTTTAAATATCTTGACAGCTGCAGTACATCCAAAACACTGTTTTTTTATCCTCCACTCTTGTCTTTTAATGTTACTTTTATGATGATTATTTATGTTTTGATTTTTATTTATTTTTTAATGTCTCTCTTATTCTGTAAAGAACTTTGCATTACTTTGTGTACCAATTGCGCTGTACAAATACATTTGCCTTACCTTGAAACAAGAGTATGTGAAACAAAATTGGTCTATAAATACTTTCTTTCTTTGTTGGTATTTTTCTAACATTGAGTTGAACATTTTTGTTACAGGTTGAGTTTGAGCAGTTCAAAAATGCACTTATACTCGTCCTGTCTTCAACCATCGAGGAGAAACAAACAGAACAAGAGCCTCCACCAAAACCAGGTAAAGTTTCACTCAGGGAGGCTCTTTTAACCCAACTGATACTAGAGAGATGGTTCATAGATACGCCTGTCACAATAATCACTATATTGACTTATCGTTCTATATATGAAAGCTGGAACAATATTTTTTGGAGTCAATATTTAGCAACGCTGTCAATCAAACCTGTTGCTAAAGCTAGCATGCATGACCTTTGGGGAAAAGAAGGCAGCTGGTTTGACTCTTATGAATGTTCATATCTTGAGTTATGGACACAATAGTGCAATAAAAATATCAGGATCATGAAGAGAATGTTAAACGAACATTTTAAGACCAAATTCGATGGAGCTGCAAGTACGTTCATGATCACTTCCTTTTTGGAACGCGGCGGCTAGCAGGTTAGCTATGTATCTATTATAGCTATTATATCTACAGTCTATGCTTCTGTGACTCATTACACATGCAAACAAAGTACTATAGTGTTAAAGTGTTTCATTCTGCTGTTCATTTATTGCAGCTCACGATTTTTTTTAACAATATTGTAGATTTATAATAGTTTTTGTGGTTTAAATCTGCTTTTGGGTTTTTGTGTCAGTGGCATAAATGAGTTTTAATATCATCGTTTATTGTCCTTATTTACTTAAGCAATATATCAAACTTCAAAATATGTTGTTGTGACAGGCCTATAAGTAGATGTTTTCACTTTTTATTTACATGTACTAAACATGCCAATTTTCTCATGGAAGGAGGTGTTATTGCTCTGTCTGCAATGTCGAACTGTTTGTTATATCTTGCATACCTTGAATAACATTACTGTGTGTGTGCACTCTTACTGTGAAAAAACAGACAAAGAAATAACTTCTCCATGGAGACAACTGCTGGAGAATCCTCCAGCAGAAATGTTACTTGGTGCAACTTTAACTTCATCTATTGTTGTCATCAAACATTGGTCTTCTGTTTCTCTCTTTCAGCCTCTCCAGAGATCCAGCCTAAGTTTGTGAAGGGCAGTAAACGCTACGGCCGCAGGTCCACTCCAGAGCTCATCGACCCAACTTCAGATCTTGGCCAGTCCAGTCCTAGTCCAAAGGAAGACCAGGACTGGAACTATGAGTCTGCTGTCCCCTGTAAACGAGAGGTACACCCCCACACAGCAGAGCAAAGTTTAAAATGTGATGTGTTACTCAAGATATAGACAAGAAATGATAATACAGTTGTGTATCTGTATATCGCAATTCATCTTTCACGGCCTCACTGTTTCGCAGATTTTTGTAGTGCAATTTTGCATGCTTTTCTTTTTCTTTTTTTTTTACAGTAAGCGTGAATGCACTTTAAATAACTTGAGTAGTTGATTTGCACCTGAGTCAAAGGAGTTTTAAAAAAATCCTCTACAGCTCAGATTTTGTCGCAGCTCCTTGTACAGGTCCTTGTTCTGTCTTAACCCCCAAAATGACTGTTCCATCATAATTTACTGAATGATGAGTTGATAGTTCTTTTGGTGACGGGCCGATCCATGTGTCTATTTAAACTCATTTAGATTACCACAGGAGCTTTGACCTGCTGAGGTGTGAGTACAGTTATTTACAGAGAGCACTTTGATTATACAATGAACAGGATCTGTCAATGGAATAGCCCTATGATATTTCAGGAACTAAGGGGATTAGCCAAGAATAACAATCGGCCCAATTGTCTCAGCAATTGATCTCAGTGACCATATAACGACAGATGGAGATAAGAGTGATTTACAGTCTACAGTCACATTTTACAAAAGCCTGAACTCTGCTCCTAACCACAAGTTTTTAATGACAAGTATTAGCTGTAGCTGTACATGTGTGTATATATATATATATACACACACACAGATACACACACATATGCATTACATAATACACACAAAAACATTGACGATTAGACTGAATCTTGATTGCATAGCCCTATTTTAGAGTTTAAAGTGATGTGTATCTTTCCCATGTAAACTGTGTCATTGTCTGCCAGAGGATGTAGCTCTATTGTGTCCTATAGGTTTCCTTTAAAATCAACGTGTGGCCCCATAACATACAGCACTACTCAAATCTCTACTGTTTTCTACTCTAGTCTGTTAAAGTCAATTGTTTTTGTTTCTTTTATCAGAATGCAGAAACACACTTTAGTTTTCTTTATGATATAAATATTTGCTATTTGATATTTAAATGCAAATTCAGTAGTGAAAGACATAATTTGGTATAAAACAAACTTCACATCCAGGGCCACACAATACATCTCTAGTCAATCCAAAGTGTAAAGAGTTTTAAGCCATTTTAAAATGTTACCTTGTCAAAAACATACATGGAGTTGTGTTTTGTTTTTCATTTCAGTAAACCTTTACTATTGATCTGTGTACATCTCCAAAGCTCAAAATGTTCTACCTTGTGATGTCATGAAGCAGTAGTTTCCAAGTTAACCGCTAACTTTTTAAGTTTAGTACAGTAGAGATTGGCAATTCCAGGGCTGAAATTGCCAATCTCTACTGCTCAGATTTTAACTCATGACATCACAAGGTGGAGTGTTTTCAGTTTGAGAGAACTCAGTCTAAATATGCAGGGTTTGTGTGTTAAACATGTGTGAATAAAACAAAACACAACTCCAGGTCTGTTTGAGATGAGGAAACAACATTAGAGCTGAGATGGTGTAAAAAATAGCCCAATATGGGCCTTTTAGTGAAGTGAGTGAACTTGCTCCGTTTTAACCTGACTTGGGCTGTTCACTGCTCTCTGATGGGGCTCTTCCACCTGCTGTTTTAGATGCCTCCACACTTTGCACATGTCATTACTCTGTTAGATTAGATATTATTGTTCGTATTGTCTGTTTTTTGGCTCCTCCCACTGCCAGCCGCCGACACAGAGCTGAAGCGTGTCTTGATTTTGACTAATCTGAGTTTGAACAAAAGCACAATGTCTGGACTTTGGATCGGCAGATGGCGCAGGGTCAGAGGAGAGGGACAGAGACACAGGGACAATAGACTCCACCCCCACAGCCTCTGGATTCCTATAGAGTCCTGTCAGCCAGCTGCTTCCCATTCCTCAACAATAGTGGGATGTCGGGACTGAACCGGGACTGGACAGGGACTAAACCAGGACTAAACCAGGACTAAACCAGGACTAAACCAGGACTAAACCAGGACTAAACCAGGACTAAACCAAGACTAAACTAAGACTAAACTAAGACTAAACTAAGACTAAACTAAGACTAAACTAAGACTAAACTAAGACTAAACTAAGACTAAACTAAGACTAAACTAAGACTAAACTAAGACTAAACTAAGACTAAACTAAGACTAAACCAGGACTAAACCAGGACTAAACCAGGACTAAACCAGGACTAAACCAGGACTAAAGCAGGACTAAAGCAGGACTAAAGCAGGACTAAAGCAGGACTAAAGCAGGACTAAAGCAGGACTAAAGCAGGACTAAAGCAGGACTAAAGCAGGACTAAAGCAGGACTAAAGCAGGACTAAAGCAGGACTAAAGCAGATTCCTCTGTACTCCTATGTGCATCAAAACCCTGCTCCGAGCTGCCCATCTGTTCCTCATTCCCCCACTCGCTGTTTTGACTTCTGAACAATAGTGTGACGTCACTGCAAGTCACACCAAACTGCATCTACATAATTTTTACTTATTTTGTCATAAAGTCATTTTAACAAGTGTTAACTTTTAAGTTTTCTGTCAAAGCAGAACATTGTGATTCTGTACTGTTTTACAACATCTATAATTGTTTTTATTGTCTTGAAAACTATTATAACAAATTAAAGTATAGTTATGCTTGCTATTACTAAAGCGCAAATTGTAGAAGAAGAAAAATCTGTCACCTGAGACGCTCACAAATCCAGTGTTTTTAAATGGTTGAAAATCCTTCATCTTGTGATGTTATGTTTACTAGACAGAAGTGAGCAAGTTCTTTGTCTTGTGACTAAAATAGAAAGTGTGCCTGTGGTCATAACCCATTATAATTAGTATTTACCATTCTTCGCATAGACCTTCCTGTGGCCTTCATAAAGACCCACTTTGTTCATTTACCACAAGCAGACCTCCATCTTATTTTCATAGACAAGAGTCACATGAAACTACAAAGCAAGTCACTATTCTCACGTATTTATTTTTGTTTATTTACTATATCCATATATTTTGCCTTCCACAGACAGCTCATCATTACTATCCTTCCTAGGTCCCAACTCCTAGGTCCCAACTCCTAGGTCCCAACTCCTAGGTCCCAACTCCTAGGTCCCAACTCCTAGGTCCCAACTCCTAGGTCCCAACTCCTAGGTCCCAACTCCTAGGTCCCAACTCCTAGGTCCCAACTCCTAGGTCCCAACTCCTAGGTCCCAACTCCTAGGTCCCAACTCCTAGGTCCCAACTCCTAGGTCCCAACTCCTAGGTCCCAACTCCTAGGTCCCAACTCCTAGGTCCCAACTCCTAGGTCCCAGCGCCTAGGTCCCAGCGCCTAGGTCCCAGCGCCTAGGTCCCAGCGCCTAGTTCCCAGCGCCTAGTTCCCAGCGCCTAGTTCCCAGCGCCTAGTTCCCAGCGCCTAGTTCCCAGCGCCTAGTTCCCAGCGCCTAGTTCCCAGCGCCTAGTTCCCAGCGCCTAGTTCCCAGCGCCTAGTTCCCAGCGCCTAGTTCCCAGCGCCTAGTTCCCAGCGCCTAGTTCCCAGCGCCTAGTTCCCAGCGCCTAGTTCCCAGCGCCTAGTTCCCAGCGCCTAGTTCCCAGCGCCTAGTTCCCAGCGCCTAGTTCCCAGCGCCTAGTTCCCAGCGCCTAGTTCCCAGCGCCTAGTTCCCAGCGCCTAGTTCCCAGCGCCTAGTTCCCAGCGCCTAGTTCCCAGCGCCTAGTTCCCAGCGCCTAGGTCCCAGCGCCTAGGTCCCAGCGCCTAGGTCCCAGCGCCTAGGTCCCAGCGCCTAGGTCCCAGCGCCTAGGTCCCAGCGCCTAGGTCCCAGCGCCTAGGTCCCAACTCCACCATCCCAGCCCTCCTGCTGTCTTTGCTCCAAACTACATGCTTTTATGACAGAGAATTCCCTGTAGACTTTTTGATTCAAAATACGCAACGTGCCATTGCAATGACATACTCAGACTAAACTTGATAAAAACAAATTCTTCATGGAAATTATTAAATATAAATAAAAATAATACAATTGGTATGAAATAACTGAACCATATATATATAATTTTTTTCTGTCAGCGCTGGAACGCTCTCGAGACCAGCACAGAGGAGGAGTATGAAGCTGAAGGTATTGCTTACTACATTTCAATCTCAAACATGCATTACATTGTTTTCTCAAAATGCTTGTGTTCCTGTAGGTCAGTTGCACCTATGGAACCCAGACGAACCTGGTACTGCGGGTGTTCTGCTGGGGCATCTAGAGCAGAGGGCACAGGAGGGCTGTGAGGAGCTGGCTCTGTCCTGGGACAGTTTGGCCAGTCACAAAGATCTACTTGCTCTGTGTCAACATCTAGGGCTAGAGGTATGTTGACAGTCAGTGGGACTGTATTTATTATTTTAGTGTTAATATAGAGCCATGAAGTAACAGTGGCACAGTGGGTTAGGTTTTCACCCTCCAACTAGTGATTATCCCTGTAAATCTATTAAACCATGTTAACCTTTCCATTTCCTACAGTCAGTCTAAATTAAGTCCAAATTAACATAGTCTTATGATTTTTAGACACTTTTCAGATCCTTTCACTGGATACAGTTAATACAGATGCATACGTATGACTCGATGCTTCCTGAAAATGTATTTTAAACTTACACAAAAATGAAGGTCCAATAAAGTGCTCTATATTTCACAACTTTGAGAAATGCAGAAGTTGACATTTCTGTCTCCTTCTACTTCCTCTTCATATGATTGTTACTCACACAGGCCAAAGAGGAATGGTCACAGCAACCTTTTTTTATGTTTGATAAAAAAAATTATTAAAAAGTGATCCAATTTTGAGTCCTCTGCTCCATCTGACCTTCTCCTCTGCATCTCTGCTCCATCTGACCCTCTCCTGCATCCTCTACATCCTCTGCATTCTCTGACTCTCTTCATCCTCTGCTCCTATGATCCTCTGCGCCCTTTGCTCCTCTGACCTTGTCCCAATGTGTTATGTTTGATAAAAAAAATTATTAAAAAGTGATCCAATTTTGAGTCCTCTGCTCCATCTGACCTTCTCCTCTGCATCCGCTGCTTCATCTGACCTTCTCCTCTGCATCTTCTGCTCTCAAACTAACTAACTCCATGTTTCTTTCAGTACCCCCGTAAGTCTCCTCTTTGGCTTCCTCTGGGCGTCCAGATGTCTGGCCGCTTACGTCAACAGATATCGATATTCGAGACAACTGTTGTTGTGATTTTGGGCGTTACAAAAATAAAATGAATTGAAAATAAAATGAATATGCATAGACATTATTATTTTTTAGGACAAACATTTTCCCCTTTTATTTACCTGTATATACTTATGTAATGTAACACTGATGTAACACTAATGTAATCTGTAGGCTAGTAAAAGAAATGAAATATAATCTGTACTACTTGTTTTTCCAGATCTCAGGGGAAGTGCTTAAGATTCTAAACAGTAATGAAGTGATGAGTGTCCAGGAGTTTGTTTCCAAAGTTTCAAACCACAACAAACCTCCCACTCCCTCTGCCTCCACCCCCTACAGGCAGCTCAAGAGAATGCACTCCACACAGGTCAGCAAGCGAGCAGTTCTCTCTGTAATTAAAATTACACATATTGTAACATCATGTTGTTTTACATAATATGAAAAGTTTTCCTGTAACTGCAGAAATGGGCAACTTTGTAGTCATATATGAACTTTTAAGAACCTTGTGTTTGAATTAGAACTGGAAAAGCAAAGTGGTTTAATCAGCATAGGTTTATATATTTTCTGTTTCCATAATATGTTGTTTTTAAAAGTTTATCATTTGTATTTATGTTTTCTAACATTGATAACACTCGCTAACTGCCCAAATAAAATCTACAATGTCTTGTTTTAGCCATTCGACGAGGGTGGCCGTAGAATAGCCACTCCCTCGGCTCTGAGCTGCACCATCGGCTTGAGGCTTTTCTCCACCTTAGACGATGGAACGGGCTTCACTCCAGTGGAACAGGTCCTGGACTCATGGACAGAGGAAGGGATTGAGAACAGTGCTGAAATCCTGCAGGTGAATGTCTCTCCAACGTTTGTGAACTATAAGACTGACGCACTAAAGTACACCTCAGTGGAAGTTAAAAATATGGAGGAAGTGTCTGGGGTGAGGGAAGTCTGGGAGTTCCTGCTTAGACTGCCGCCCCCGTGACCTGGCCCCAGATAAGTGGAAGACAAGGATAATGGAACATTTTTTTGGCAATGGTAGGCTTCAGAGACAAGATAAATAAATGTGTAAAGTAGAAATATAACCATCACACCAAACCAAAATAAGAAAGAATATAATTTTGCATTATTTAATTAAGACTTGGCAAAAACATTTTTAAGCAACTATCTATAAAAAAAAAAATCTTTTCCTAAGGCCTTGAATTTCAGTCTGGACGGAAAGCTGAGCCTCAGTGACCTCACCGTTGCCCTGGAAACCGAGCTGCTGGAGACTAAGAACGGCGTGCTGCAGGCGGCGCTAGCAAGTTTCAGAGCAGAGATCAGACACCTCCTGTGAGTTCATTACTCAAATAACCTTTTATTATTACATATATACAGTGGAAATGATGTAGTCCACTTTTAGACCTGATTTGGCCCTAGATACGACAAGTCCTGGTTTAGATCTGGTGCTACTCTGACAGCCAAAATCTGTTCTTTGGTGGTACTTGGTGTGAAAGTTTTAGAGCCACTGCATTAATCTGAAGTGTTTGCAGATTAGCGGTAACCATAGACTGTATATATAAATGGACATGGCTAACCTGTATCTACATAGCTAATATTCCAAGTAGGAAGTGAGCATGAGTGCGCTTCCAGCTCCATCGACTCTGGCTCCAAATCAATTTACATTAGAAAACCCCCTCTCTCTGTCACTGCTGCTGTCAGGCTCATTTTGTTCTTTAAATGTTTGCATTAACCCTCTTTACATGATCCTAGCATTTTTATTTTAGCTATTGTGTCCATAACTTATGAACATTAATAAGAATTAACAAATCGGCTGCCTTCTTTCCCCGAGGTCACTCCCGCTAGCTTTAGCAACAGGTTGATTGACCATGCTGCTAAGTACCTGCCCCCTGCCAAACCAGCGATACTGGTGGGAAGGGCATTTCCTTCTACAGCTTTGCTCCAGATTGGCTCTTTGGTTGCTTTGGCACTCGTGGTCAGAATTCCTAATATGGAACTTGGCTCCAAATTGGCCCCTCTAACTGCTAGCTTCCATGAGCTTGATTTTACTGGAGCCGAACGCCTTGGGTGACGTTACACTCACTTAGTCCACCTCTTTATACAGTCTATGGCGGCAACAAAAAACAAATGAGATTGCTGAAGATTAGGGCTCCTTAACATCAAAATGCCAAATGATTTCTCATCCTCCGAAGAGCAAACTATAACAATGTGCATGTTTTTCTGTGACAATTCCAGAGCGTGTGTGGACCGTGAACTCAGGGAAAAAGAAAAAATCCAGTCAGACCTGGAGAAAGCAGAACGACTCAAAAGTCAACTAGCCACAGAAGTAGACGAGCACCACTCAGCCATCGAACACATGAACAACCTCAATCTCAGGTCAGACCTTTGTCCTTAGACCCTTGCATTGTCCTTTCAAGTTAACTCTGTAATTCCTCAGTCGTCCAGGTCTGATCCATAGCACAGCTGTACTTTTATCCCTAAACACTTGAAAGTTGTTGGTGCGGACATAAAGGCTTTTACTTGTTATGCTCCTCTTGTAAATGAAAAAAATATTACTTTCAAGTGTTTAAGGATAAAAGTGCAGCTGTGGTCCTGTTGTTGTTTCTAAATGCGTGTGTGTGTGTTTTGGACAGGAAGCTTGAGCAGGAGCACAAAGACAAACTGTGCTGGGTCCGGGCGGAGTTGATGCAGGAGATGGAGCAGATGCATGCTCAGGCAGGAGCTCAGAGGGACCAGCTCGAAGCCCAGATCCAGAAGATCAGAGAAGAAGAGTCCTTCCTCCGAGATCACCTCTCTGTCTCTGTCAAGGTAATGTAACCAAACTTGTGTAAGTATGAGACAGTATTTATACTTTACCATGTTAGATAAGCCTCTAGTGCAGTGGTTCTTAACCTTGTTGGAGGTACTGAACCCCACCGGTTCCATATGCACATTCACCGAACCCTTCCTTATTGAAAAATAAAATGTAATTTTTTTCAAATTCAAGACATATGTATGTTTTACTGGTGCACAAAATAAACCGTGTATTAACATCACTGTGTTCAAAGAATAAAACCAATACAATGCATAAACTCACAACAAATTACATACATACCTTTTAATGAAGACATGACCTTTTTTAATACCACCACATTGAAATTATTTTAATTTTGTATTGTATTATGTATTCCAATAATGAACTTACTGTATTTATACTTTTTATTATTTTTAACATTTTAACACACACCCATCATCTAATTTCCATTAGGCTACAATAATGAATATTTACTGCAAATCAGTGTGACTTCTGTTGTTGCCTTTGAGAGACCAGGTCAGAAATGCAGGGCTTCACCTTGGCCACTCTCATGTCATTTTCACAGCAAAGTCTGTTCCTGTTTTTTATGTCGTTGTATGTTTTTATGCCATTCGAAGTGACAGTATTCAATGACCAATACACACTGAGAGGAATCTGTATCTGCACACCCAGCTGCTCTATTACTGCAGATTGGCATTAGCTAATGCTAATGATTACACATAATACACATTTGACCCACAATTAAGTCAATAGCAGAATAAACCACGCTTACCGATCAAGAACAACATCCAGTCCATCAAATCATAAGGTCCTCTGCTCCTCAGTCCACCATGAGATCTTCACTCGGTTCCACGAACTGCTCCAGGTCTGAGATGCCTCTAGTTTAACTTCTACCAACATCCACAGTGTCCTCGGTCGCGTACTTCCTTTGTTTTGTCCGTTTCGTCATGTTTAAAACGCAAAACTGCTGCACGCGCGCTTAATTTTACGCGCGGATCTTTGCCCGAGGGCGGGCCATCGGAACATTAAGGGGTTAAACACTTAGAATCTTCAGCGAGTTTTCAGTCCACGTCGGCCACATCGACTAAAACTCTGGTAGCGGCTCATGAGGACGCCTGTCAATAACGTTGATAATCTGCGCAAATACGTCTGTGACTCACATAATTGTCTGGTGCAGCTCGTCCCGGTCACACTCACTGACTCACATTGAAAAATAGCGCAGAATGAATTGTGTGTTTATTTTATTTTCAACTCCGGTTCGATTTTTTTGTGCGCAGCACAGATTGTCTGTGCGCGGAGACCGTGTCAGCAGTGCGCAATTGAGCACGCGCGCAGTTTAGAGGGAGCAGTGTTGGATAGGCACATCAAAGGGTGCATTTGTCGAATTAGGACATGGCTAGCGTCTGGAGACGCTCGCAATCCGCGAATCATATGAGTCTGGTGCGTGTCTTGACCTCCGCCGAACCCCTGGGACTGACTCACCGAACCCCGAGGGTTCGATCGAACCCAGGTTAAGAACCACTGCTCTAGTGGTACTCATCCTCTCCCATTCACATGTCCTGTGTTTATACAAAAAGAAAATGCAGGTGTACCCAGTTATATGTTTTTGCTGTGTGTGTTTTTCAGTTTACAAATTTAAAATAATAAACTCAAATAACTTCTTGATTTCTTGTTTAGGAAAATCGGCGCCTTGAGACGGAGCTGTTGGACACTGCAGAAAAACTTGTAGAAGCTCAAAACCAAATCACAAAACTTCAGACAAACATAGATAACATCATGAAGGAGAAGGTAACAAAACAAACAGTCATTCTTAAACATTATTATTATTCTGGAAAGTGAATTAAATTTGTTTTCAGTTTGGAGAATTGGACCCCGGCAGTGCAGAGTTCTTTCTTCAAGAGGAACGGATTAAACAACTTCACATCAGTTATGAGACTCAGTGCAGGGTGTGTGCTCCGCCATGTCCTCATCACTTCTGTCTGCATTCATGAGAATATATTTTTACTCTGTGTGTCTGTGTAGACCCTCAGTCATCCAGGTCTGATCCATAGCAAACAACGAAGTTAAATCTGTCAACTGGACAAATCTTGTAGGAGTGAAGACGTTTCACTGCTCATCCAAGCCGCTTCTTCAGTTCTGGTCAGAATGCTGGTGGCTAACTGAGGGGAGGGGCTAACTACACTGAAACTGTAAACAGCTATTGTCTCCAGTTTCAGCTGAGACTACCCTATTCAGCCCTTAGTGACCCTGCTATTGTTCTCATTGTTCTGGGTCTGAGGATGGAGTTGTAGATGGGGGAGAGATTATGTCTCAGGCCCCCATTTCTGTTTAAGGAAGGATTCTCTTTCCTAACAAAAATGGCTTCCTTAACTCCTCTCTCAAACCATTTATTTTCTCTGGCTAAGATCTGAACTTCGCTATCTTCAAAGGAGTGGTTAGTGTCTTTAAGATGGAGATGCACGGTGGACTGGGGTCCAGAGGAACTCTCCCGTCGGTGTTGGTACATCCTCTTATGGAGCAGCTGTTTAGTTTCTCCAGTGTAACGCTCACTGCACTCTTCACTACACTGAATGGAGTAGACTACATTACTTTGTTTATGGCTCGAGGTTTTGTCCTTAGAGTGAACCAATTTTTGCTTTAAAGTGTTTGTGGGTTTGAAAAAGACAGGAATCTCATACTGTCTGAAGATTCTCTGAGGTTTTTCAGACACACCCGCAGTGTAAGGGATGGTAACACCTCTCCTTCTAGGTTCAGATTCCTATTGTCCTGTTTTTTAGCTCTTAGATCTATTGAAGGCCCATTTTGGATCTCCACAAGCAGAGAGGGCTTTCTCCACATGTTGCTCCTCCTTCACTTTTCCCTCTGTGTTTGTGGGCACCACTTGAGCTCTGTGTTGTAGTGTCCGGATCACTCCGAGTTTGTGCTGCAGTGGATGGTGTGAGTCAAACAGCAGGTATTGGTCCGTATGTGTGGGCTTCCTGTAAACTTCTACCTGGAGTCGCCTGTCCTCTCCTATTGTTACTGCACAATCTAAAAAGGCCAGTTTGTTCTCCTTGGCTTCTTCCCGTGTGAACTTGATGTTTGGATCCACAGCATTAATATGTGCAGTAAAAGCTCCAGATCCTGAATTTTGATTTTAGTCCAACCAATGTGTGGGCTAACTACAGTTTCAGTGTAGTTAGCCCCTCCCCTCAGTTAGATTTAAAGGCAGTGGCCACCAGTATTCTGACCAGAACTGAAGAAGCGGCTTGGATGGGCAGCCAAACGTCTTCACTCCTACAAGATTTGTCCAGTTGACAGATTTAACTTCGTTGTTTGCTTCACTCTGTGTGCTTTTATTTTCTAGGAGCTTCAGGACCGTATTGACGAACTTCAGTCAGAGTTAAACGACTTCCATAGTATTGGCCACGTACATCAGACGAGTTCAAAGACTCTGAATGAGGAGCTGGAGAGCAAGAGCCCCGGCAACGAGTCTGACCCCGGTACATGTGGATTCAGATCTGTGTTTAGTGGTTTATTATGAGTCTAAAATCAGTTATTATGGTGTGTAGGGTTGGGGGATGTAGAGCTCAGGATTGTGTCAACAACCTAATGTTAAACCAATAGTGCTTTTAAGATTGCTAAATACTAATCTTGTTAATTTAAAAGTATTTTTACTCTATAGTGTGATTACAGATTCTTTGACTTCAGAGAAACCGATGCGCTAAAATGCTTAAGCCGATTTTGATTATTTTCCCCAAATTACGTTTTTTAAATTGACTACAAACGCACTCACAGCCCTTTTTTAGTTATAAACCTATAGGAGAGCAGTTTAGTCATGTTTACACTAAAGCATGAAGCATTTTGTGACACAGCAGCAGTATTTATTTTTGGGGGGCTGGAATTGCACCGCCAACCTGTGGGTCAGTGGATTTGACTGATCAACCAATGATTATGTCAAGAGCACGATTCGAACCACCAACCTTCAGATCAGTGAACAATAACTCTCTAGTAGCTCTAGTTTTTAAACACAGACCTCATTATAGACCCATATGTGTAAGCTTACAGCATATGTTTTTTCCATTTTCATTTTTGATCAGCTCTTTTTGTTGCATTTTTATTTTAAACGATAAACTTCATAATCCGTCCTTCCTCTAATGTGTCTGTCTGTATGTGTGCGCTTTTGTTCCCAGGGCTGGGCTCAGAGGAGGTGCAGCCGTTCAGTCTGAGTTTGGAGTCTGAGATGATGCTGGAGCAGCTTAAAGACCGACACCTGCAGGAGATGAACGAGCTCCGAAACCAACTGGAAAACAAGGTACAGAATGAGCTCGAAATAAGCTGGGGTCAGTCGATGTCAGCGTCCTGTATGTCAGTGTGACTCAAACTGTGGTATGGGGACCTGGGGTAGAATCCAAGCTCCTTATTTGCTGAATTTAGGGTCAGTTTAATCAACATTTTGTCTTCTTTTGGGTGTTGTGGTTTAGAACCAGTAGACAAATAGTGTAGTCCTATTTTAGGTTAGGTTCTGGTTTAGCCATAGTTTTAAACCTGATATAGTCTCGTTATAGAACTGGTTTAGATCTAGTGATGCCATAGGCTGTATATAGAAGTGACCTAAGTGAGTGTGACGTCATCCAGTGTTCAGCTCCAGTCAAATGGAGCACTTTAAGGCTAGCAGTTATAGGAGCCAATTTGGAGCAGAGTTACGTATTTGTAATTCTGAGCGAGTATCATGGTAACCAAAGAGCCAATCCATAGTGAAGCTGTTGATGGTAAAGTAAAAACAAAACATAAATATTGTGCTACTGTAATGTCATGCAAGAATATTTTTTGAAACTTTATCTTAATAGTGTCATATTAAAATGTTATAGGAAAAAAAAAGCAGTGATCTGAAAGGTAGCTGCACCTCATCTGTGTATGTATAGAGTGGCAGTGCATGGCTTGGAACAATGTATTTACTGCATCTTCTCACTTCTCCAGATTAGTGAATTTGAGGAGCTTGTTACAAACCAGAGGACTTCACACGAGGAGCAGAGATCAACTTTAGCCCAACAACACCAAGAAGAGCTCCAGACTTTGAGAGAGGAGATGTGTAGAGTCCAAACCCAGGCGGAGGAGCTTCAAAGGCAGCTAGAGCAAGCTACGATGGACCCCCCAAAACCGGAAAAGAACCAGGAACTAGAAGCATTACAGGAACAAATCCAAACACTACGACAACAGTTACTAGAATCTCATATTAAGAACGCAGATTTAGACGAACATCTTAGGAATCTAGAGGAGGAGCAAAGTGAAATGAACGATGGGTTTAATAAGGAGATGGAAGAGCTAAAACAAAAACACAGCCAAGAAATTTCAAGACTAGTGCAAACTCAAGCTGAAACTACTGTCAAAATGGAGCAGGAGAGAACTAGACTTTTGAGTGATTTTGAGAAAGAAAAAGAGGATTTAAAGACACATTTTGACAATGAAATTGGGGTCAGATTAGACCAAGAACAAGTTAGGTTTGAGGAGGAGACAGACGGGATCATACACAGGTTGACAGCACAGTGGCAGAAAGAAAGAAACCAATTGGATGAACAAAATACGGAAAACCTGCAGGTTTTGCTTGAAGAAGAGATGCTCAAACTAGTCAAAGAACAGGAGGATAAGGAGAGGGAGCTGAGGAAGCAATGGGAGATGGAAAAAGCAGAAATTCAACAAAAACATGATGAAAATTTGAATGCAAGACTACACCAACAGACAAGGGAATATGAACAAAAAGAGGAGAAGTTAAGGAATAACTGGGAAAAAGAGAAAGCACAACTAGAAGAGGACTTTGAAGGAATGGTGCAGGAGAGGGTGAGCGAGGAGATGAATAAGGTGGCTGCTGAAAGAGAGGAGGAGGAGGAGAAGTTTGAACGAGTGATGATGGAGGAGAGGGAGAGGGTTCAGGAGAGACACCAGGAAACGCTGAAGGAGTTGACCCAGAGGCACAGAGAGGAGAGGGAGGAGCTACACAGCACTTTGGACAAACTGAAGGAAGACATCGCAGTAGAGAGGTGAGGCCATGATAGGTCATGATAATCACTATCATCTTAGTGTTCTATATATGAATCTGAATGAATGAATATATTTTTTTGGCTATATGATAAGATTTAAGCCATAAAAGATTAGAATGAATAACTTTACATTTCATTACAGATGCAAACTAAGAACTCAAGTCTTTCATTCTGATGTTTTATTGCAGCTCATAATTTTTAACAATATTGTAGATTTATAATAGTTTTTGTGTTTTAAATCTGCTCTTGGGTTTTTGTGTCAATGGCATTAATGGGTTTACTATACTTCAGCGATATATATCAAACGTCAAAATTTGCTATTGTGACAGGCCTACTTTATCCAGGCTGTTAACACACTTTTGTCAGCCTTGCTCATATCAGAAGTTAACTTGACACATTACAGGTGCTGTGTAAAAATGTATAGGTTCTAAGTTCAATGACCTGAGTCCTAATGTAATGTAGGCAAACACATTTTTTAACATGATTCCTGTGATCAAAAATATTAACTATTACCTCAGCAAAAAGGTGTTGACCAATTATGTTAATCTGCTTTTTATCACCATTATAATCCACATTATTGCTGTTATGACAAGAACAAAGTTGTGAAGTCCTATATTACACAAAATGGACTCCTGTGAGCTTTAAGCCATGTTCTAATGCTGTTGCCTCCTCAGAATCACACCTGGAGTTGTGTTTTGTTTCATTCACAAATATTTGAGTAACACTATTATTAGTCTGTCTACATCTCCAAAACTCAAAATGCTCTGTTCCACCTTGTGATGTCATGAACTGGTAGTTTTCACGTTAGTTTTACCTTTAGTTCAGTAGAGATCAGTCATTCCAGGGATGGAATTATCCAAATGATTCTACTGAAGGTGTATGGAGTTTAAAAACACTGTAGAGCACTTCCTGTATTACCACATGACATCACAAGGTGGAACAGAGTGTTTTCTGTTTGAGAGGAGAAAGATTTTTGTGTTCTGTGTCTACCATAGCATTTCTTTTCCTTTTACTAACACTTATTGACTAACTATGTACAGGAGACATATCGAGACCAGCTTTGGGCTCAGACTGAAAGAGGTGGAGGACAGATTTGAAACGGATCAAGACATTGTAGCCCAGAGATTTCAAGACGATGTTTTAAAACTCGAACAAAATTATCAAAACAAGCTAAAAACTTTGTCTGAAAAACATATGAGAGAGAAGCGTCAATGGGAAGAACTGCTGAAGAACGCAGAGGAGCAGAGACAAAACATGGCGGCCATTTTGGAGACTGAACGAGGGAGGAAGATGGAGGAGTGGATCAAGGAGATGCAAGAAAGGGAGGATGTGGAACTGAAAAACAAAATATTACGAAGTGAACTGGATGATATTGTTACTCGAGGACAGCTGAGAGAGACTGAGCTAAGCAGACAGCTAAATGAGCTACATAACAGGCTACAGCAGAGTCTAGAAACCAGGGAGGAGTTGGTTTCTCAAACGCAAAAGCAAGCAACCGAAACGGAAAAAATGCTCAGAAAAAGAGTTCAAAATTTACAAGAAGAAGTGAACGAACTACTGCAAAATCTCTCTGAACTTGAGGCAAAACATAAAGAGATTTCTGAAAAGCAAATTAATGAAAGAAGTGAGCTTCTAACGGAAAGGGATGATTTGAAAATAAATGTTGAACAGTTGGAACAATTGGTGGACAGATTGCAAGTTGATTTTGACAGTGAAAGAAAGGATTTGCATAAAATTATAGCCGAAATGGAAGAAAAGGGAGCAAAGTGGAGCAAAATCAAAGAGCTAGAGATGGAGGTTAGCCAGGTTTTAAATTTTGTACAAAACTCAGAAATTGAGTGTATTTTAGATTACGATTTTAAAATTGAAAATGTTGAAAACTTAAATGATTATTGCGAAATTACTTGTGAAATTACAGAATGTGGTACACCAGTTACTATTTCAACCAAGTCGTCTTCAAGTTTGGAAAGCATTGATATACTGGGATCTCCTATAGAAGATAATGAAATCAGTTTAAATGGTAAAAATGAGTGTAGGTTGAGCAGATCTGAATCTTGCAATTCTCTAGAAGACATTATGGCATCTACAGATTACTTTGAAAATCAACAAAGCCAAGCTAATCCAAAACAATGTCTGAATTGGGAAGTAGATATGAGTGTTACTGACAGTGGAGACGAGGGAGTCATATGGACCAGCATTGACCCAAATTTCACTCCTGACCAAAAACCACACTGTGGTGATAAGACATTCAAAAACAAAACAGACATTGTTTCTTTGAATGCTGCGTTTCAAAAGAGCGATGACTTCCCACGACTGGAAGGACTAGAAAGGGCAAATGTGAATAAGGATGACAATAATAAAATGTTTTGTGAACTAAAACCACAAATTGTACCAGATCTTGAGGTTGGAGAATGCTTGCATGAAGATTCACCCCTTTATGAAACACTGGTTGATAACATAACGCCAGAGGATGCGGATGACTTGGGTCAACGGTTGGAAGATGCAAGAAGCAATTGTAATAAATCCAACAATGGTTTCCTGATGCCAGAAATCAGTTTTAACCACTCAGCTAGCAAAAACGTTCACAGCGAAAACAAAGATAGTATCAAGCTAAAGACTTCGTACAAAACTGCTATGGAGGAACATGTTCTACTTCAACAAAAAATCTGCTTATTACAGCAAAAAATTGAAATACTTGAGATCTTACTGGCTCATAGTAATGAAAAACTCAAAACAGGACATGACGTTTTGGAAGAAAACTATAGCCTCAAGGTGAAGTTGTTGTTTTTCATGGAGCAAATTAAAGAACTGGAGAGGAAAGCCTTCAAGATGGCTGACTTGCAGATACGCTATGAAGACTGCATTTGTGAAAATGACAAACTGAAAGAACAAAATGAAGAGCTGGAAAAACGAGTGTGGGTTCTAGAAAGCAGCATGAATATGTATGGTTTTCAAGATGGTAAATTAATGTTGACACATGAGATTAACCACATGAGACAGGAGAATGGGAGGTTGTCTGAACTACTTGAGGAATTAGACTTATCAAATGGAAAAATTCTGACAATCCGTGCTAATAGCCAAGCGTCTACAAGCCCCATTCACGACCTCGGTTTTAACCAAATTCAAATGGAGGATTTCAAAAAGGAAAACGCACAACTACAAACAACCATAAATGATCTTCAAGACGAGTCCCAGATCCTGACCAAGACAACAAAAGTGCATAGGTAACAGCTGCAAAAGTACTAGGAAGTCCCACCAAGATACCTACCATAGACTCCAGAACTCCACTCCTATTAGTATGTACTGTAAACTGCTGTGTTCTTTAAGCTGCTTTGGATGGGTTTGATTTGGTCTGTGTGGGCTGTGAGTGGTAGTTTTGTACTTAAAATTGTTGTTTTTTTCCATAAATGTCTGAACTTCTTCCAGCCAATCATTTTAGGTCCTTTTAGAAGCTGTGAATTCCCAACCTGCTTATCTGCTTTCCAGTACTTTTTAGTTTAATTTTTCTTCTTTAAAAGCAGGAGCAAATAATTTTGTGTTATGTTTATTGAAATTACTCTATTTCTTCATAGATCTAAAGCTGGTCGACTCTCCGAAGAAAATCTTGTTCTGAAAAATAAGATTGAGGCTTTGAAGGACGCAGACCTGAAGGAGATGATGTGAGACATCAAGCTTTCATGTCTTGTTCAAATATGTTTTTATATATAAGCCATATTTCTTTAACTATAGACTGCAGAATGGGAAACGTGTCTTGGCCATCAGCTGTATATATAAATGGACATAGCTAAGCTGCTAGCCACCATCTTCCAAATAGGAAGTGATTATGGGTGCACTTCCGGCTCCATCGACTCTGGCTCCAATTTACTTTACATTGAAAAGCTGTGGCCCCTCTCTCTGTAACTGCTGCTGTCAGACTCGTCATTTCGGTCTTAAAATGTTCATGTTAACCTGCTTTACATGATCCTGGGGTTTTTATTTTGCTATTTTGTTCATAAATCTAGAGATGAATTAGGCGCCTTCTTTCCCTGAGGTCGCTTCTGCTAGCGTTAGCAACAGGTTTGATTGACAGCAATGCTAAGTGCAGGAAAGGGGTGTTAACTTCAACAGCCTGGCTCCGGATTGGCTCTTTGATTACTATGATACTCGCTGTCAGAACTTGGCTCCAAATTCGCCCGTATAACTGCTTGCCTCGATGAGCTTCATTTGACTGAAGTCAAGTGCTATGGGTGACATCACACTCCGTTAGTCCACTTCTGTACAGTCTATGGTCTTGGTCAGCTAATTGACTTTTTATTTTAGGAAAACACTGGAAACACTAAAAAAAGAGAAGGATGCATCTCAGAGGGCTGCAGATGACTTCAAGAAACAGGTACATGCATATTTGCATTTTAGTACAACTGCAGTCACCTCACAGAGCTTCACAAAAATGATTGATTTGACCAGCTTTAACAGAAAATGGATCATTTTTGTCAACAAGTAGTTATTTAAACTATTTAAACTCCAATTGCCAAATACTAAAATAATGTGACATCACAACATTCTATAGGCCAGTAGTATTTAATACAGATGGGGAATGATTGAAATGAATATTGTTAAAATGCAGGTTTGTGTTGTAATACAGTGAGTTCTTGGGTCTAGGCAATAGTAGAAATGACCAGGTTCAGTATTTGTGAATTTACATTTTGGATTTTTCATGATAAAGTGAAATGTTATCTGGCAGCATGAGGTAATCATATTCTGTAATCTGAAAACCACCAATACTAGCATAGAATATTTACCTTTGTGTCTGTCTGTTTAGATTTCTGAGCTTCAGTCCCAAAGTGTGCTCCTTGAAAACAAGAACGGGATTCTGTGTGAGAAAAACTCCCAGCACCTGTGCGACGTGAAGGCTCTCAAACAGCAGATGGCAGCACTTGCAGAGACCAAGGAGAAAACTACGCCAGAGGACAAAAGACAGGTGAATATTGATTTCTGAATGGCTTTAAATAAGGCTGCACAATATGTCACAAAATTTCAATGTTGCAAGAAAATACTTGTATATGTCAACAACTCAAAGTTTTCAATCTGAAAGAAATTTACATTTTTTTTACTTTTTTTTTTTTCATTATTTTGCATCAGCTGTCTGCGTGTGTGTCTGCTCTGGAGGCGGAGTTAACCAAAGCTATGGACGAGACGATGTCGCTCAAACAAAGAAACTCTCTGCTCTGTCTGGAAGTTAATGCACTAAGGGAAAAGGTAAGGACCAATAACACAATGGTCCTATCCTGCAATGGTAGCAAACACATGGCAAATAATAGTCTGCATTATCAATCGCAAGATAGAGCCTTGTAACACTGTGATACTTTGGGACAATTTGTATATTGCAGTATTAATTTTGAACCAGACCAAATAGTTATTTAAAGTCAGTTAGTTACTGGTTGTTGTTTTGATTTGATAAAAGTGAATTCAGTAAAAGTCTGAATTTATTCCTCTTGGTAACTTTTGTGTTTTTAGATTAAATCACTAGAGTCATTGGAACTTCAGCTTTCAGATCTGTCAGAAGAAAAAAAGAATTTGGTGAAAGAGACTCAGGCCTTATGCAACCAACTCTCCAACACTCAGGAAAAGGTAACCGTCTGGCTCTATTTAATCTGCTCATGTTTGTGTTTGAATGGGGGAGTTCTAGACAGTTTTGTGTTAATTTAGAGTCAAAATGATTAATATTTTACTCCCACTGTGGGGTAGTCCTTGTATCGACCTGGTTCAATTCGGTTTTAAGACATTATTCAGACTTATTGAAGCTTCAGTCCTGGGGCTAGTCTCCTGGCTCCAGTCCTGGCTCCAGTCCTGGCTCCAGTCCTGGCTCCAGTCCTGGCTCCAGTCCTGGCTCCAGTCCTGGCTCCAGTCCTGGCTCCAGTCCTGGCTCCAGTCCTGGCTCCAGTCCTGGCTCCAGTCCTGGCTCCAGTCCTGGCTCCAGTCCTGGCTCCAGTCCTGGCTCCAGTCCTGGCTCCAGTCCTGGCTCCAGTCCTGGCTCCAGTCCTGGCTCCAGTCCTGGCTCCAGTCCTGGCTCCAGTCCTGGCTCCAGTCCTGGCTCCAGTCCTGGCTCCAGTCCTGGCTCCAGTCCTGGCTCCAGTCCTGGCTCCAGTCCTGGCTCCAGTCCTGGCTCCAGTCCTGGCTCTAATCAGGTTTGTTCCTACTTTGCACTTGATTTTTAGACTGAGAATAATCCTGGTTTAGTTCTTATTTAGTCTGGGACAGGGGCATGTTTACCACTGTGTTACATCACCTTTCCTTTTAACAACAATCAATAAGCGTTTGGGAACTGACGACACTAATTGTTAATGCTTTGCAGGAGGAATCCTTTCCCATTCTTGTTGAATGTACAACTTCATACATGCATATTTTGCGCTGCATAATGCGCCACACATTTTCAATGGCAGATAGGTCTGGACTGCAGGCAGGCCAATCTAGTAGCTACACTCTTTTACTACGAAGTGACGCTGTTGTAACATGTGCAGAATGTGGCTTGGCATTGTCTTGCTGAAATAAGCAGGGACGTCCTTGAAAAAGACATTGCTTGGATGGCAGGATATGTTGCTCCAAAACCCGTATTTACCTTTCAGCATTAATGGAGCCTTCACAGATGTGTAAGTTACCCATGCCATGGGCACTAACACACCCCCAGACCATCACCCATCACAGATGCTGGGTTTTCAACTTTGCACTGATAACAATCCGGATCATTCTTTTCCTCTTTGGCCCACAGGACACGTCGCCCATGATTTCCAAAAACAATATGAAATATGGACTCGTCAGACCAAAGCACACTTCCACTTTTCATTAGTTCACCTCAGGTGAGCTTGGGCCCAGGAAAGCCAGCAGTGTTCCTGGGTGTTGTTGATATATGGCTTTCACTTTAGAAACAGTAATTGAGGAGCTAGAAAAAGAACTAAAATTGCTGAAAAGCTGGTTTGACTCAAACAAATTAACTTTAAATCTAAAGAAAACTAAATTCCTAGTATTTACAAATCGCCGAATAAATGTGAACAGGAATCTTATTATTCATAATACAGAAATAGAGCAAATAAATCAAATTAAATTTCTAGGAATAATAATCCAAAATAACCTAAGTTGGAAAAGCCACATACAATTCATAAAGACAAAATTATGCAAATCTTTAGCAATTATATCCAAAGTAAAAGAATGTTTGAATGAAAAAACATTGTTCATTTTGTATATTTCGTTGATATTTCCCTACATGACCTACTGTGTGGAGGTGTGGGGAAATACATACCAAACAAACATCATTCCTATTGCAATTGTCCAAAAACGAGCAATGCGAATTGTGAACAAAGCCCCCTATAGGGCTCATACAAATGAACTCTTTATCCAAAAAAATACAATGAAATTCAAGGACCTGGTAGATTATAGAACTGCACAATTTATGTATAAAATTAAGAATAAACAGTCACCATTTCATATCCAAGATCTGTTTAAAAATCGAGATTGTGCTTATAATCTTAGAGGACATGATGTATATAAAAAACCAAGTGTCAGAACAAATGTAAAACAGCACTGCATTTCAACTGTTGGAGTAAATGTTTGGAACAGGTTAGAGGACGATGTTAAAGACTGCAGAACCTTGAGCCGTTTTAAAAGTTTGTACAAAAAGAAAATGATAAACTCATACGCTGAATGGCTTACTTGTTCTTTTTTTTTTTTTGTTCATATTGTACATACTGTTGAACATAGCAGCTCTTTATGTTTAGTACAAAAGGTGTAGGCATCATAAGCTTAGGCTTCTGCCTATTCCTTTTTCAGACTTTGTGTACTTTGATTTGCTTTTGTGGACTTAAGACAGAAATGTCTGAAACAAATAAATAAATAAATAACATAACAAATAACATAACATGAAATCCCTAAACTCCTTGCAATTGTATGTTGAGAAACGTTGTTCTTAGACTGAACAACTGCGTGAGCAAATAGTCCAACAAAGTGGTGAACCTTGCCCCATCCTTGCTTGTAAATGACTGAGCCCTTCGGGAATGCTCCTTTTATACCCAATCATTACAGTCACCTGTTTCCAATTAACCTGTGCACCCGTGGAATGTTCCAAACAGGTGTATTTTAAGCATTCCTCAACTTTCCCATTTTTTTGTTGCCCCTGTTCCAGCTTTATTGGAACGTGTTACAGGCATCAAATTGAAAATGAGTGAATATTTGCATAAAAATAATAAACTTTATCAGTTTGAACATTAAATATCATGTCTTTGTAGTTTTTTTTAGTTCAGTATAGGTTGAAAAGGATTTGCAAATCATTGTATTCTGTAATTTTTACGTTTTTCAGTGTCTCAACTTCATTGGAATTGGGGTTGTACATGGAAAGCCAGATATTGTTCTAGGTCAGGAGTGGGCAAACTTTTTGACACATGGACCACAATGGGTTCTAAAATTTGACAGAGGGGCCGGGCCAGGATATATATATATATATATATATATATATATATATATATATATATATATATATATATATATATATATATATATATATATATATATATATATATATATATATATATATATATATATATATATATATATATATATATATATATATATATAATTAAATTAATAATTGATTTGTTAAATTTCTGTTAAAATAAACACATCAGAAAAACTTTGAACAAGGTTTACCCTT
The DNA here is from genome assembly GCF_009829125.3 of Periophthalmus magnuspinnatus. Lineage (NCBI taxonomy): Eukaryota > Metazoa > Chordata > Actinopteri > Gobiiformes > Gobiidae > Periophthalmus > Periophthalmus magnuspinnatus. The sequence continues at coordinate 433,226 of NC_047147.1, read as the reverse complement.
ACCTATTTTAATATAATTTGCTCACGTTTGGCGGGGCGGATAAATAAGCCCAAAGGGCCGTGTGGTCCCCGGACTGTGTTCCCATGTCTGTTCTAGGAGGTGCTATTGCTACAATTCACTAATTAATAAACGAAACCCAATAATGTGTGCAAACATTTGTTTAGTAGAGTTTAGTAACATCACATCTAAAAGTATAATTAAATATTTTCCAAACATTAAACATGGCATTATTTTCTTTCAGGTCAAATCCTCAGATGACACCCTTCAGGCTGTGACTCTCCAAAGCAGTCGATTAAAAGCTGACGTCAGAGTTTTACAGCAGCAGAAGGATTCACTCCAGCATGAAGTCTCTCTGTTATACAAGAAACTACAAAACGCCAATGATAAGGTAGAATCCAGCTACACTGAGATCAGTGCTAGCTCTAATAACATTAAAGTGGCTGTCCCGATTTCAGTCCATGTATTTGAGCAGAATTTGTTTTGCCCACATACACAAAAACAGCTCTTACAAACTCTTCTACATTTTCAGAACCACGTGTTGGAGCGCGCCCTTCACTCCACAGGCCTGCAGAGCCACAGTAAGAGGCTGCTGAGGGAGGAGCTGTCTCGTCTCATGGAGCAAGACCAGACGTTACTCAAGCAAGAGAACGACAAACTGCAGGGAGATGTACAAAGTGTGAAGACTGAGCTCAGACAGGCCAGAGACAAGGTGAGAGTGGTCAAATGTGATGTTTGAGCTACTAAACTAAACTAAATCCAGTGAGGTTCAGACAGGCCAGAGACGAGCTGAGAGCGGTTATATGTAATGTGTGATCTACTAAACTAAACCAAATCCAATGAGGAACAAGTTCAGACAGGCTAGAGACCAACTGAGAGAGGAGCTGAGAGGGTCTGTATATAAGAATGTAAGTTCAGAGATTTGCAAAAAGACCCAGTATGAAAACTGCACCACAGTCACGTCCTGTTGTCCACTACAGCAATGGGTTTACTGATGTTATGCACTGATGCTACGTGCTATTGCTACATACTGATGTTATGCGCTAATGCTCCACATTAATGCTACGTGCTAATGGTCCATGCTGATGTTATGCGCTAATGTTACACACTCATGCTTGTAATAATTTTTTTCATTTGCATCTCTGCCTTTAACCATCCAACCACTGACTTAATCACTCATAATTAATCACTCATAAAACAGACAGGCAGTCCTAGTGTAGCGTTATCTGTGTTAAGACAGTAAAGTCCCTGCAGCTACACATCTGCCGTGATGTAAGACGAGCCTCAGAGACTTAAGGAGATTAAAGGTCGTCTGTGGTCAAAGACTTAAACCTTCAGTTCAACAGGTTATAGGCCGTGCTGTACAGAGACTAAGAACCTGTACTCTTTCTATACCCATTTACTATAGGACATAGTCTTTACTAGAACTATATTGGAGGATCACGGTCAGATCCACCATGACTCGTCTGAAAGTTGAAATAGTTGATTAGGTGTTCACATAAGATGGAAAACCTGACGGATAAACTGAAGCCCGGATAGGCTCAGTGTCACTTGTTTTTTTTTTCTGAACACAGAATTTAAATTTCAAAAATAAATGTGTTTAATCTTTCAATTCATCTCTCAGATCCGTCAGATGGATTCCACCATAGTAAATCTGAAACAGCACAAACAAAGTCATTCCTCGATGTTACTGAACCTGGAACAAGAAAACATCGCTTTAAAACAAGAGCTAGATGCACAAAAGGAGAAAAACAAGGTACGAAAATGTGCAGATTTAAATAGAAAGTTAAACATTTATAAATTGTATTTGGTTATGTTACTTCTATTTGACAAAGCTGATCTATATGTTTGTTTTCAGCTCAGAGAAGCCGGAGCTGGAGGTACAGACATGGAGAGTATTTTACAGGAAAACGAAGCTCTGAAAACGCAAATGGCTCGACTCTCGACTCAACTCATAGAGGTGGGTTTATTATTTCATACAGATAGCACTGCGTTCATATTAATATTCTACAACTATGCTGCTCTTGTTAGGACCATAGACTGTATGAAGAGGTCGACTAAGTGACAGTCAAATGAAGCTCATCGAGGCTAGCAGTTATAGCTAGCCTCGATGAGCCAATTTGGAGCCCAGTTGCATATTAGGAATTCTAACCATGAGTATCCTAGCAATGAAAGAGCCTTTTCCAGAGTGAGGCTATTGAAGGCAACGCTCCTTCCCGCCCCCACCACTGGTTTAGCAGGGATGCTCTAATACTAGTGGGAGTGACCTCGGGGAAAGAAGGTGCCTAATATGTCTGTTATTAATGTTCATATCTTGATTTACAGACACAATAGTGAAATAAAAACCCCGGGATTATGTAGAGGGTTAATACGAACATTTAAGACCAAAATGATGAGTCTGACAGCAGCAGGTACAGAGAGAGGGGACAGTTTTTCAATGTAAAATGAATTGGAACCAGAAGTGTCCCCATGCTCACTTCTTATATGGAATGCGGTGGCTAACACCTTAGCTATGTCCATTTGAATATACAGCCTATGGATACTACACAGGGATGTTAGACATTAACTTCAACTTAGACCAACTTCGACTTAGACTTTATTAATCCATGGGGGAAAATAATCAAATTTGTGTGAAGGAGAGACATAAGTGAAGACCAGAACAAACCAGAACTGATTCATAAAAACCTCTATTTAAAATTAGTCGTGGCATTATTATTATTATTATTATTATTATTATTATTATTATTATTTCTCTTTTTCCCCAGACGTTCCAGGCTCAGTTGGTGGGACTGCTTCCTTCATCTCCTCACAGAATTCCACGAGGACAGCAGCTTAGAGAGGAGGCCGATCAGGTACAGACTTTAAACCATTACACAAACCCCATTATACAAACTAACATCTACAACACTCCCCGTCATGAACACTGCATGGACATCAGCATATGTCACCTGGTCTATGTGGTTTTTTTTTTATTTGAGAGTAAACTGCATCACAGTTTAATGGGACTAACTAGGGATGCACCGATCCATCTTTTTCAGTTCTGATATCGATGCTTCCATTTCTACACCAGCACTTTTTCCTTAAAACACAGTTGACTAATTACACAAGAGAACGAATAATGTTATGTAACTGTTATGTATCCTTTACATCACTACAGATCCACTGTGTATAAATAAGGCCAAAATCTGCCTGTAAATGGTCTTACTACATCCAGCCCAACCAGGATATCGGCTGAATCGATATTATGGAGCCGAGATACAAGATACAGTAAATACAGTATTTGTTTGGTCCTGGCTCTGGTCCTAATTACTGTATTTTCCAGACTATAAGTCACACCAGCAAAAATGCATAATAATGAACAAAAAAACATATGTAAGTCGCACTGGACTATTGGTCGCATTTTTTGGAGGAAATTTATTTTACAAAATCCAAGACCAAGAACAGACATTTTATCTTTAAAGGCAAGTTATAATAACAATAAAATAGAGGACAACAGGCTGAATATCAGTACAGCACGCTAACGTAACACATTTATATTTATTCAGCTCCATGAAGCACAGACAGAACTGAATACGTGTCTGGTTTGTTAACGTAAAATATTAACAGTTCAGATCAGATAACTAAAGCATAAAAAACAAGCTAACAAGTTTACTCTTGATCTCACTCCAAAACACTAAATCTATTGAATTCTTCATCCTCGGTGTCAGTTCTGAACAACTCTAGTAGATGAAGCGCCACTTCCTCTTCTGGCTGCCATACTGGTACACAAGCCTAGAGTGCCCTTGCGCAGTTCTCACTGTGACAATAACAAAGACATGAAATTATATATTTTAATAATTTCAGATATAAGTCGCATCTGAGTATAATTTGCACAAAAAGTGTCCCTTATAGTCCAAAAAATACAGTAGTTCCACTCTTTTGAAGGTGGTTTCCATATGTAGTGTTTGATGGAGAGGGGTCTTTCTTTGACATTGAGGGGTCAATCTTTGATGGTCATAGTGCAAATGTGCAGATTAAACTCATTGTTGGACCACTCCTCCTGATGTCCTACTGGAATTATTTACACAGTAAACTGCTGTAAGTTTGAGTGAACATTTGTGAAGGGTATAAACCCTCACTATGTTTTCCTGTGGTCTTTTTCCAAACTCGCCTGCTTTGAATCAGCTTTAGCTCATGTATTGTTTTCCCCATTTCTTTCCTTCTTGCTCCTTCTGCCTGATTTAACTCAGGCTTTGGTGTTTCTGGTTTGGTCCCATTTTGTTTTTAGTGTAGTTCCATCTCAACTTTGCTTCATCCATCTCCATTTCAAACCATGTGTGTGTTTGTACTGTTATTCAATTCAATTTATTTTTGTAACGCCCAAAATCACAACAAAATTTGCCTTTTAGAGCTGAAAATAATTGATTCAACCAAGAGGAAGTTAGAAAATCAACAATGAAAGAGAAACAGACAAGCAGATGGAGAAGTGCCCCAGAGCACCCTCTGTCCTTAGACCCTCTTGAGCAAGGAAAAACTAAAAAAAAAAAAGGGGAAAAAGAGAGAGAGATCCACTCCCATGGACTGAACCAGGACTAAACCGGGACTGAACCAGGACTAGGGTGTGAGCCTTCCTAGCCAGGTGAGAGAAGGGAGGGTCCAGGATGTATAATTATTATGTGAATTATATCTGCAGCTTTGAAATAAATATTCTAACTCTAAACTCTTAATTTGCTTGGTGCGTTTTTGGCGTTTTGTTTAGATTTTTTTTTTTTTTAAACTCACCTCTCACCATTTCCTTTCTTCATACATTACTACTTTTGCTCAAGTGACTGGTAGTAATAGTTAATTCTATCTACAGCTGCTGCAGTGGGGTTAACAAGAACAGGAACAAGTTTTCTATCAGTGTTATAACTTTGCCAAAGATGAGAATAAACAGGAGGGAGTGTAAAAATGGAGAGTTTAATATGAATTACTGTCAGTACAGCTATTTTGTGTGTAATTTCAATTTTTGCATGTAATTTCAATTTAGTTTGGAGCTACAATTAACATTGTTTGTTTAGAAGTATTTTGACCATAAATATATTTTTTTCATGTGGTACTTTTAATCAAGTATATTTTTTTGCTCCAGTATCTACTTTTTTTTTTTAAAGTAACAAAATAGAGTACTTCTTCCTCCACTGCTTAAAAGACAAAAACTCACTTATTCAAATGACCCTGTTTAATGAGACACTTGTAGTTTACACTGAATACTGTTTTGTGGTGAGGGAGCCCCGTGGTGAAGTGTGCTTGCCTTTTGTCTCCACCAGGGGGCGTTGTCGGATCAGCGAGGGGCTCATGCAGACAGCTACAGGCGAATCGGTGGACTCTAATCCACTTTTGTCCCCTGCTTCACTAACATCTTCAAACCTTTCCTGCAAGACTCCTCTGCTAAACCTTCTGTCAACTAACGAGACGGCACACTGCTAAAACAAATAGTTACAAAAGTTAAAATGACTTTCTGAATTTAAATCATGATTTTGAGAAGTTTTGACTAGAGATGTATTTACATATTAGATGTATTACATTATGTGACCTCCCCTTGAAAGCATAGACTGTATATATAAATGGACATAGCTAACCTGCTAGCCACCGCGTTTCAAGCAGGAAGTGATCATGGGGGCGCTTTTGGCTCCAATTCACTTTCTGTTTGAAAACTGTGGCCCCTCTCTCTGCAACTGCTGCTGTCGCCTGTCATTTTAGTCTTAAATGTTCACGTTAACCTGCTCTACATGATCCTTTATTTCACTATTGTGTTTGTAAATCAAGATATGAACATTAATAACAGACAAATCAGGTCCTTCTTTCCCCCGAGGTCGCTCCCACTAGTGTTAGCAACGCTGTCCATCAAATCTGTTGTTAAGTGCCTGTCCCCTGCTAAACCAGCGGTGCGATGGGAAGGGGGCGTTACCTTCAACAGCCTCGCTCCTGATTGGCTCTTTGGTTGCTATGATACTCAAGGCCAGAATTCCAAATATGGAACTCTCCTCCACATTGGCCCCTATAACTGCTAGCCTGGATGAGCTTCATTTGGAGCCGAATGCTGTGGGTGATCTCACACTCACTTAGTCCACTTCTTTATACAGTCTCTGCTTGGAATTTAAATTTGATTGGGTTCAGTATTTGTAACTGATTCGACCATATCGATCTTAAAGCTGCTAAGCTTCTCATATTAAAGGTCCAAGGTATGTGACTTTTCTGGTCGAGGGGTCAGCCACTTGTCTGTCTCCATACTTTGAAACATTGGACCCTACTACAAAAGTTACATAGAGCAACTTTAATTTTAAAAGTTTTCATTTGTTTTATTTTCAACACACATTTTAACTGGTTTTGGTATTTCATGTTTACATTTTCTTAATCTATTTCAAAACTGCTCAACTCATATGCACTTTGCTCATAACAAGAAAATACTAGAAAGAATTTCCTTGAAACAAATCTGATAATGCGAGCCGATGTACATGTGCAAACTAATTACGATTCATGCTTTTTGTTTGAAGTCATTTTAAAGCCGCATTGAGTAACTTTTCTGGTAGAGGGTCTGCTGTTTACTTGTTGCACGAAAACGTTGCATTGCCTGGAACAGAAAGAAAAGTTACATAATGCACCTTTTTAACAAATGGTTTAAAAAATCCCAAATGTGAATCTTGTTGCTCTGTTGTTGTTGAAGAGGAAGTCCAATTTTCCCTGTTTTTTCCAAGTGGATAAAATCTCAAATTTTCAACTTGAGTATTTTTTGACGGCCTTAAATGCTTTGTTTGCAATTATATTTTTAGTGTCTATTTTTGAATTGGCATGGAAAAAAAACAACAATATTGCCACAACAAATACTATAGTAGACAAATGCATTTAAATAAAGCTGCAGTATTTAGCAGTAAGAAGCAGTAATCTGAAACTCTGAATGAAAACTCTCCATGCAAAATAGACCTGTCACATTCATTACTATATCAACTTATCTTTGAGACATGACCCATGGAATTTTATAGTTTTGTGATATTTTTCTTGGACTTTACAGCTCAAATCTTACCATAGTACACACATACACAGAGGGTTGATTAAATAGCATCTGTGGTTTAAATCTACTCTTGGGTTTTTGAAATGTTTCAAGCTTCAAAATGTGTTATTGTGACAGGCCTAATCAAAAAAGAGGGAATTGTTAATAAAAATGCAGTTGTGGTACTGTAGTTAAACTCTTGCCACATGACTAGAAGGTACCTGGTTTGAGTCCCAGGGTTGATTCTTTGTGTAATACACTGCGTGTGTGTGTTTTTACCATCAACCTTAAACATGGACAATAGACCAGTCCTTCTAAAGTATGGGACAAATGCAGATTTATTTAATATGTTGTTTTTCTCTAATAGTTTTACATATTAGCTTTTAGATTGATAATCTAATAATTATTTCCAAGTCCAATTTTGTGTATGTTTTTCTGAGCCTAACCTGTTCTCCAAAGAGCAAACTAAATCCGTATACTAGCTTCGTTACTACTCGTGATCTAACTTTGAAATCACCTTAAATGGACCTGCTTTTTATCATTTTAAGTTGAATGTTTTGTAAACCAGGGTTGTTACACGAATGTACTTGATGTTTTTATCATGGTTGTAAACAGGGTATTTTACGATCGAGGCAAAATGGTGTAAGATTTATTTTTTTTCTTATTTTAGTCCAAATTTTTTGTAAAAATTGTCAACAATCGAGGAATAATTTTGAAATTTTCCATAATTTCTTAATCTCATTGTTTGTCAGTACAATTCCTGTTTTACTTACTTTACCGTTTTAAAGCGGTCTCTGAGTTATAATGTTTCCATCTTAAACTTCCATATTACTACTATTACTATTTTCTGATGTTCTAATGTTGTTTCCTCATCACAAACAGACCTGGAGTTGTGTTTTGTCTCATTCAAACATGTTTAACACACAAACCCTGCATATTTAGGCTGAGTTCTTCTCTCAAATTGAAAACACTCTGTTCCTCCTTGTGATGTCATCATGTGATAATACAGGAAGTGCTCCACTGTGTTTGTAAACTCCACACACCTTCACTAGAATCATTTGGATCATTCCGTCCCAGGAATTTCCCATCTCTACTAAAGGTAAAAGGAGCTGTTAACTTAAAAACTACCACTTCATGACATCACAAGGTGGAACAGAGCATTTTCATCTTTGGAGATGCAGACAGACTAATAATAAAGTGTTACTCAAACATGTCTCCAAGTCTGTTTTTGAGGAGGTAACAGCATTAGAACATGGGTTAAACTCACCATTTTGTGTAATATAGGACCTTTAAATTACTTTTCCTTTAAGAGATTGTTCCTCATATTATTTCTTCATCTAGTTAATATTTATTTAATATTTATTTTAATAGAACCATGTTTGTTTTATTTATGCATTAAATTAATAATTATTTTTGTAGCAGAGAAAAAGTCATATTTTTATATTTTATTTAATTTTAATAAAATTTTTGTCATAATTTACCCAACTTTGTAATAAAAATGCCACAATGTATAAATAAAGCTATTATTAATTAAAAAAAATTGTCAATTTTTTTTCATGATCATTTCCTATTTCTTCAATTACGTTTGGGATATTTTTTTTAGAATTAGCATAAACGTATATATATTTTTTATTTCATTCTTTTTTCATAAATATTTTTAAATGAGAAATGCCACAATGAAAAAATAAAACTCTAAATTGTTCATAACTAAAAAACTAACAAGTTTTATTTATGGGCACGTTTCAGAACAGCCCAGGACGCTGTACGATCAGACAAGTTAAAGTTTAATTCTTAGTCAAAGTTTTGTTTTTGGAGCTTTGTGTTGAGATATTTTGGTGCTTTGTCCCAGGACGAGCGTGACAGGACGATGAGGGGGATGGAGGAGAGGCTGCGAGAGATCGAGACGTCGCTGCACAACGTCAAACTTCTACTGAAGCAAAAAGTGGCTCAGCTCAAAGATCAGGTTTGTCTAAATAGATTTAATACTATCTAACCCTCTCCTCTGCATCATCTGACCCCCTCATCTGCATCATCTGACCCTCTCCTCTGCATCATCTGACCCTCTCCTCTGCATCATCTGACCCTCTCCTCTGCATCATCTGACCCCCTCATCTGCATCATCTGACCCTCTCCTCTGCATCATCTGACCCCCTCATCTGCATCATCTGACCCTCTCATCTGCATCATCTGACCCTCTCCTCTGCATCATCTGACCCTCTCCTCTGCATCATCTGACCTCCTCATCTGCATCATCTGACCCCCTCATCTGCATCATCTGACCCCCTCATCTGCATCATCTGACCCTCTCCTCTGCATCATCTGACCCTCTCCTCTGCATCATCTGACCCCCTCCTCTGCATCATCTGACCCCCTCCTCTGCATCATCTAACCCTCTCCTCTGCATCATCTGACCCCCTCATCTGCATCATCTGACCCCCTCCTCTGCATCATCTGACCCTCTCCTCTGCATCATCTGACCCTCTCCTCTGCATCATCTGACCCCCTCCTCTGCATCATCTGACCCTCTCCTCTGCATCATCTGACCCCCTCATCTGCATCATCTGACCCTCTCCTCTGCATCATCTGACCCTCTCCTCTGCATCATCTGACCCCCTCCTCTGCATCATCTGACCCTCTCCTCTGCATCATCTGACCCTCTCCTCTGCATCATCTGACCCTCTCCTCTGCATCATCTGACCCCCTCCTCTGCATCATCTGACCCTCTCCTCTGCATCATCTGACCCCCTCATCTGCATCATCTGACCCTCTCCTCTGCATCATCTGACCCTCTCCTCTGCATCATCTGACCCCCTCCTCTGCATCATCTGACCCTCTCCTCTGCATCATCTGACCCTCTCCTCTGCATCATCTGACCCTCTCCTCTGCATCATCTGACCCCCTCATCTGCATCATCTGACCCCCTCATCTGCATCATCTGACCCCCTCATCTGCATCATCTGACCCTCTGCATCATCTGACCCCCTCCTCTGCATCATCTGACCCCCTCCTCTGCATCATCTAACCCTCTCCTCTGCATCATCTGACCCCCTCATCTGCATCATCTGACCCCCTCCTCTGCATCATCTGACCCTCTCCTCTGCATCATCTGACCCTCTCCTCTGCATCATCTGACCCCCTCCTCTGCATCATCTGACCCTCTCCTCTGCATCATCTGACCCCCTCATCTGCATCATCTGACCCTCTCCTCTGCATCATCTGACCCTCTCCTCTGCATCATCTGACCCCCTCCTCTGCATCATCTGACCCTCTCCTCTGCATCATCTGACCCTCTCCTCTGCATCATCTGACCCCCTCCTCTGCATCATCTGACCCTCTCCTCTTCATCCTCTGCGCTGTCTGACCCTCTCCTCTTCATCCTCTGCTCCGTCTGACCCTCTCCTTCATCCTCTGCTCCGTCTGACCCTCTCCTTCATCCTCTGCTCCACCTGACCCTCTACTTCATCCTCTGCTCTGTCTGACCCTCTCCTTCATCCTCTGCTCCGTCTGACCCTCTCCTTCATCCTCTGCTCCGTCTGACCCTCTCCTTCTTCCTCTGCTCCATGTTATCATATTTTTGTGTTGTTTAATGTGGGGTAAGGGTAAAAAAAACAAACACACAAATTAGTTTAACTTGTAATCTTTGATAATTGCCAATAATCCGATGAATGTTTGAATCTATGTAAAAACATTTTATTGAAAATGCATGTCACACTGGTTAAACTTGCCTCCCAGCTGGAAGGTTCCTGGTTCAATTCCAAGGGTTAATTCTTTTGTTGTTTTAAAATACCATGTTTTTACCATGTGCACTATTTGTGCCACCTAGAGGTAAGAATATGAACTTGAAATACACAAGTAATACCCCACTTTACTATTGAGATGAAAATAATTCAAATTTCAACTATTTTTATTAAATCCAGTTCTAAGTTTTTGCAGTTTTTGTTTCTGACCTGAGTCTTCTCTCATTTCAGCTTTATAAAAACGATAAAGCGGATGTTTTGATCAAAGACTTGTACATGGAAAACAACGACCTGCTTAAAACATTGGAGGTGACGGAGCAGAGGCACAAAATCGCAGAGAAGAAAAACTATCTCCTGGAGGAGAAGATCTCAAGTTTGACCAAAATCCTGCGAGATCTGAGCCCTTCCACTCTCCCAACTCTGCAGTACCACTTCACATGCTCCTAACGCGCCTGTACCTGCCCGAGTTTTTAAGTCTCATTGTTTTTATGTAATGTTATCATTCCAATTAGGGCTACACAATATTAGCAACATGTGACATTAATAACTAGCTCCAAAAGTCCAACTCTCTCTGGACTGAAACCCGGATTAAAAAAATAAATAAAATTTTTTTTATTCTTTATTCATCAATTTTAGTGTTTTACAATGGTGGGAACATTTAACATGCACATTTTTGTTTTTCTCTTCCCAACACCTATTCCCATCATTTCTACAAAAAAACAACAACCATAACACAAATAGAACAGAAGGGAGCGACCACAAACTGCACATCAATCATCTATTTAGTTACACTCTTAAGTGAAATTGGACATTTTTAGATTTGCATATTCAACCCACTTTTCCCAACAGGACACAAACCAACCTTGTTTGTCATTTGCCAATGCTGTCATCTCTTTCATTTGATAAATGTCTAATGTTATTTCCTACCATGTTGTCGAATTTGATCTTTCCTGTGATAGGCTAAAGTTTATTTTAATAGGAAAATTATACAAGGTGGAACATGACTTAAGCCCAACAAAAATACGTTTTAGTTAATAAATAAAACATTGCTAAGTATTTTTAATTGTATTTATTTAATATTTTATCTTATTTTTATTGAACATTTTCAAATCAAAGTATTGCCATCTATACTGTAATCCATACTGGTTGCAAATTTGTACTTTGTAAAAAGTTTGCTTGCGGTAAGCTGGGTCACCACTTCACAGATCTGACCTGTAACGTGTGGCGTTACCTATTGTCTCCATAGAGATGAATATGTTTAATGCCATACGTTGAAGCATTCAAAGCAAAGGAAAAACGTCTCAGAGGAGACAAGCACGCATAGGTACATAGTGCATCTTTAATGTTGTGTAGCCCTAATTCCCTTTTATATCATTTTCTTGTTTCAAATGTTTACAGTGACATTTGCACATTTGATTTCTGACTTTGTCTTTTCAAATGCCTGTTTTAAACTCCGCTGCCTTGCTGCTTATGTAAAGTTATGTAAAAATTATAATAATGTAACTATATGCTTTAATATAAGGCACTACCTGAACCCTAAGCCAGTGTAAAGTGGCCAAAGATTTCTATTTATATTGAATGCCTCTGACCTGTTGCATTGTGGGAAATATGTGATGTTATTATGAATGTTCTGTTTGACAATGAAGGAAACTGCTGCTGGAAAGACACTGATGGTGCCTAATAAACAATATGGCTTTGAAACTTAAATGCTGTACTGGCAGAGTGGTTATCCTGTCTCCTCTCTTTCACCAGGAGGTTGTGGGTTAGACTCCTGATCTATGCGTGTTACTGGGGCAGAAGTAAGCCCTGATGAGTATATCATTACATCTATGTATCCATCTTGCATTTTTCTGGATAAAAATTCAAATACAATTCCCCTCTGATTAGAAATGGACTGCCCTTGAGCCCTTATAAGCACACTGACGAATGCACAGATATGAAAATAGCCTCAACAGCTGACAAAGGCTACATAAAGCATTTTAGTCCCTCCAGGCATTTACAATACAACACTGTTACAAGGCGACTGGTCTCATTAGGCCTGCTTTATCTGTTTAGCTATGCAGACAAAAATAATCTTGAAAGTAGATTACATAGCTATAGGTAAGGATGTATAGATTTTTTAACATTTTGCTCAGTTTTAGGAAAAATTTGTTTTCGTCGAATCAGGTGTTTGGAAGCTGAGGGTTACTAACAAAATTAGCAAAACTAACACTTTCTAACTACACCCTATTTGCTCTTAATAAACAAAAACATTTAAAATAATATATCAAATATAAGGACAACATGATGCATAGGAAAACACCAAGGCTTAGTAACTTGGCTACTTATAACACCCTTAGTCCCATCCTCTTAATTAAGTAGTTACTAAACTTGAATACCTCAGAAACTAAGCCTATTCGATTAGTATAAATTAAGTCTAAGATTTTGTTAAGTTATTATAAAGTGGTACTCAAAAGTAAGTACGGTAGTAGTAATTAGCAGTAGCAATTTTAAAAATTGGTTTGATTTGAATGACGAAACAAGAAAAAAAAAAACTTCTTGTTGTAAAAATGTAAACTATGGCATTACAGCCAAGCGGATGGGCAAGACTGGTCTGCTCCTGAGGTCCTCGTTACCCCTGAGCACCTCTCTTCCCCTGAGCTCCCCCCAGATGATGCGCCCCTGAGCGCCTCTCTGCCCCTGAGCTCCTCTCTGCCCCTGAGCTCCTCTCTGCCCCTGAGCTCCTCTCTGCCCCTGAGCGCCTCTCTGCCCCTGAGCGCCTCTCTGTTGCTGCGCCCCTGAGTGTGTCTCTGCACTAAAAACATGACACTTGTGCGCTCTTTAAACGCTTTTTGTGTGAATGGGCCGTGCCAAAGGACTACAGCGCCTTGTTGTTGATGTTTAGGGAGCTTTAAGTGATGCTCTCACGAAAGAAAAGCAAAAACGAAGCGTCCAAACCAGCCGAGGTGCACGGGAAGTATGTGAAGAAGGAAACGTCTCCGCTCCTCCGCAGTAAGCAACAAGTAGCACCTAGCATTTAGCATTAGCCACTGCTAGCGGCTAACAAAGTTTAACTCCACTCCAAATGTTGTTTGTTCAGTAGGAAACACACGTCCACGTCCTCGTGGATGTTCAGCCGCGGGATAGTCTCTCATATGTAGAAGTTAGTTTATTTACAGCTTCACAGACGTAACTGAGTGAGATGCTAACTAGCATGCTAACCAAACACTGCCCTGTGGCTCCTGTGAGCAGCACTGATGAGGTGATGGAAACACTGCAGAAAAGTTGATAAACGAACATTTATAAGTGAAATGATAGCCCTGGGCTGGTGTTATGTGTATTAAAACTGTTACCAATAGTTTATAAAAGTATTTGTTTTGTAATTATCCAGTTATTACATTATAGTGATGGACTTTTTTGTCTCAAAATGTGTGTATGCTGTGCTTTGCAGAACACTATTCACTTTACACATTAGAACATTAGCTTTAGATTAGTGGCTGTTACACTTTATGCTAATTGTTACTTTATTCCAATTAGATATGGTAGTCCTTGTTATGAGCTTATGGGGTACAGAACTACTATGATATAGCCATGTGGTATTGGTTTGATTTATTGTATGAGTTCACCTTAATCTTTGTTGTGAACAAGATCCAGAACTTTGTGTACTTTTTTTTCACAGGAATAGGTCCAATAATTTCAGAGATTATCTATAAAACCAGCTCAAAACATCAATATTTTGAGTTTTAGCTGTAGATCCTTCCCCATAATTCTCTTCCTCACCTATTCCCCTGTACACCATGTTTTTTTCACGGTGGAATAATACAGTTTTTATTTTTAATTTCATTTATATAGAAGTGAGCTGAGCATATCATGAAACATGACAACAGTGGCTCAGTGGTTAGAGTGTTTGTCCTCTGATCCGAAGGTTGGCAGTTCAGAATCCTGCTCTTGACTTAAACAGTCAGTCAGATCCTCTGACCCACAGGTCAGCAGCGCGATTCCAGCTCCCTCAAATGACTGCTGTCATTGTGTCCTTAGGCAAGACACTTAACCCCTCTCACCCCCAAAGTCGGTGTTCTCTGGTGTATGAATGTGTGTGTGAATGTGTGAGTGATTCCTTGAAGTAAAGCACTTTGAGCACCTTGAAGGTGGAAAAGTGCTGTATAAAAATGGGACCATTTACCAAATATAATATAAAATACACTGATTAGAGAAAATTGTTCATGGAGATAAGCAACATTTTAAGTATTTATTTAGTAGCAAAAGCAAAATATAATATAAAATCTGTCAGCTGGACAAAACGTTGCAGGAGTGAAGACATTTCGCTGCTCATCCAAGTCGTTTCTTTAGTTCTCTACTGTGTAAAGAGCTTATTAAAACTGAAAATAGAAAAAAGCTTATGTTGTAAACATGCAAATAAGGTTGTAACGTAATATTTCCACAGTCATTTCATATTTGTCTGATACTTAAGATCCAACTAATACATTTAAGGACATGTTTAGATTGACTTAATGCTGTTATCTGGATACTGCAGGTCAAACAAACAAAAATAGAATAATTCTAAAGGTCTCTTAGAGTAATACAGCGTCACGTCTTTGTTGTTGTCTGATTGTAACCGTTGTTGTGTTTCCTCTTTCTTCTCTCAGACCTTATGCCCTCCTTCATCCGTCATGGCCCCACAATCCCGCGACGCTCCGAGGCTCCTCTGCCAGACATGGGCCCCTCGTCATATGCTGTGGCCCCGAGCAGAGAGCCCGTGGTGCGGCGGACCCCAGTGCAGCGCCCCCCGCAGGAGATTGCACGCAGGTGAGGGCTTCAGGAATGCAAATGCTGTGTTGTTGAGAAGAAAACATTTCTCAACAGTGGCTCAGGTAGATCTTTGGTTTGATCCGAGCTTCGGCTTATGCTGAATGTTGTTGTTGATCAAACCATTTAAAACGGTTTCTTATCATATGGACTCGGTGTGTGTGATGGGGATGATCACAGAGGCTCCAGTCACATTGGCAGCCATATATCCTGTCTGCCAGCCCCAGGGCAGCGGTGGCAACAAGTGGATGAATAGTTCTGTGCCCATTTATAACAGTTGTTATACAAACGAAACCAAAAATGCCCTGTAGCGGATCATGTAGCGCGGGTTAATGCGAACATTTAAGACCAAAATGACTAGTTTAACAGCAGCAGTTACAGAGAGAGGGGACACAGTTTTTCAATGTAAAGTGAATTGGAGTCATTAGAGCTGGAAATGCGCCCATGATCACTTCCTCCTTGGAATGCAGCGGCTACCACGTTAGATATGTCCATATATATATATTAACACTCTATGGTCTTAAAAAGTGTTTTCGTGCTTAATGAGCAGCACCTGATCATGAAATATCAGTAGATCCAGAGCAGCATTCACTAGCTCTGTTTGTTCAATAGCTTTTATGCAGAATTTAAAGTGTCCTTCTTGTCATATTTAGTTTTTGAAGTCAAAATTCTAATCTGTTATTTATTTAATTGTTTTTGTAAAAAAATATTTGTATTTTGTAAAACTGTGTCGTGCTCTAATCTCTTTCCCTCCACCATAGGGAGAGCCATCGCCTATCGGCTCCTCCTTACCTGCCACGGAGTCTGGGCGACCTGCCGCGGGAGTACGGAGGCTCCACACAGTCCTTCTTGAGCGATGTGGGACCGATGTCTGAGAACGGGGAGGGGTCCAGGTATTACTACCCCCCCGACCTGTACTACAACCATCAGCCCAATCAGCCCCAACACAACCAACCCCAGCCCCAACAGCAGCAGCAGAGGAGGAGGCTCCAGGAGAACTTTCTGGACGATTTCAGATTCTGTGAGAGAAATGAGCTCAATGTTCAGAGACATCCAAGACAACACACTCCTCCAGGACAGGGCAGGCCCACTGCAGGTGAGGAAACAGATGTGATGCTGTTGTACTCATGGGATATATTCAACTCTGTAATGACTTGATAATGATCTGCCAATTTAAAGACATGGTTCCAGTGCTTATCTGTTTAATGTAGCTCAATGCTCAATCACACCCCCTCTTCCCTTTGGTCAGTCTCTGTAAGGTACTGGGTGTGAAAATGGTGGAATTGACCAATCACAGTGAAGTGTGACCTCTCAGAAGAAGTAGATGGCTTTAGTTGCAGCTTTATGCAATATAGAGATACTCTGTGTTTAGTTTTCCTAGAACAACAGTGACTCACATATTGATGGATTTATTCAGACCTGGGAGGAATACAAAGTAAGGGTACATTAGCTCCTGGTTTAGTCTGGGTTTTAGTCCGGGTTTAGTCTGGGTTTAGTCTGGGTTTAGATGATCAATGGTAAACACAACCGTTGATACAGAGACTTTTGGATATTAAAGACCTGAAAGTGCTTTTCGTTCTATACAAGTGAGTGAAGAATTGAACCCATAGTGATGGCACTCAAACATGTTCTTAACTTTTCAGTTTGCACATTCTCTGAAGTCTTTTCGTTTCAGTGCGATGAGACAAATGTACTGCTCAAAGATTGTATAAGAGAAGTGTTTCTGGTTTGCGTGCACCAGTGTGTGAATGCATGTGTGAGTGGGTGAGTGGTGCCTTGATGTAAATTTGACAAAGTTTAGACATTCTGATGATGTCGTGCAGTGGATACATTTACATGGCAGTAATAATCAGATAGAACTAGAATAATAATTAGATCAGATTTTTGGTGTGTGTTTACAGCACAGGAGCAATCTGACCATCAAAAACACCTAGTGACATGTTTATTTGTTTTCAGTTGTGTAACCACATCAGATGGAACTGTTATCATGAGAGACAGACATAGAGATCTATGCTATTTTTAGCATATCAACTATCGGCCTTAAATCTCCAGCAGAGGATACTTAGTTTGGGTCGATCTGCAGCCTGAAGAATATACATAAAACTATATTTGAACATTTTGATGCGACGTGACAACAGTTCTCTTTGTATTCAAAATGACTGTGGGCTGTTTTAAGTACATTTAAATTACATAGTTTAGAGAAAATAATCAAAATCACTCCAAAAATATTGACAAATCTAATCGGCAAGCAGTTGCTCTTAATTCCAAACAATCACCCTCGACCATGAAAAATCAGTCGATCTCTAGTTTACATGACATTTCATAATCAGGTAACTCCATAAATCGGACTACGATCAGATTTTGATGTGCATGTAAACCAAAAATTGACCGATATGGGTTTTTTTGATGGCTGATGCCGATTGTTTAGAATCCATATCAGCCGATGGGCAATATTTATGGCCGATTTTGATTATTTTCTCCAAATTACGTAATTTAAATTTGCTACAGTCTGCAAAGTCATCCACACTTCTATTTCAATATAAACTGGAGAGCAGTATAGTTGCTTTTAGTGCTGTGTTCTCTTCACAGTGATGTGTTCAGATAAACCTTTATGGATATTCTTTAAGAAGCTGGTCTGCCCAAACAAAATATCGGCCCCTGCCTTCGATTTAAGGCCAGTTGTTCTATCTCTAATGTAAACAGACCAGACTAACAGACTAAGTATGTGAACTGAATGAGGGACTGCCATTCAATTCAATTCAATTCATTTTATTTTTGTAACGCCCAAAATCACAACAACAGTTGTCTATGTGATATCTCTCCAAGTCTTTTCTTTACAAATGTGTAAAAGTTCTATAAACAGCTGTGCAGAGAAAATTCCTCTGGGACATAGAAGTCAGCGTTTTTATCAACTGTATTTAGTTTTTCAAAATGGTGGCCAGTTTGATCTGATAAATCTTGGAGGAGGGAGATGGTATGTGAGAAGCAGAAATGCGCTCCGTCTAAGTCTCCTACACATGTGCAGCTATGAACTGTTTATATAACACATGAACCCGCTAGAGACACAAAATGGGGATTTTGATTTGTTTTGGTGTGCAGTTAGATTCAGCTAGAGTTCAAATGCAACGTTGCCATACAATCCTCGATATGCAAGGATTTTTTTTTTATATATACAAGGAATTGGATTGTGACTACCAGTGAACCCTGCTTCTTATGGCACTGACATGTGGTCAGATGTATTAAATTTTTGTACCTATACTTTTTTTTACTTTTTAAGACATTCCCTCTTTGAGCAGGAATGGGGGCCAATAGTGCTAGCCAGTATTTCGGCATGAAAACACCCGTTAGGGTCCTGAATGATTATGCAAAATATGGTTCAGTTCACACTTTGGGTAGCTAAATAGACCTAGCCAACAAGCAGAAACTCTAAACAAACAGGTGTGTTAGCTTCTGTGTAGCTAGCTCCTCCTTTCAGACAGATATACAGCAGTGTCCAGCAGAAATCTGACCTGAACTGAAGAAGCGGCTTGGGTGAGCCACCACTTAAATCATTTTTTTTTTCCCGTGACAGAATTGAAATTTTCTTTTGCCATGTACCCATACTATCTTTGTCAGTGCAATCAGGGCTGGGCCTGGTTAGTACTTGGATGGGAATACTAGGTACCACAATGGGGCAGCCATAACTGGTTCTCTTCACCCTTATTGTCTCGTAAAAACATGGTTTGTGAGTGAGTGATTGGCGGTGGTGCAGATTGGCAGCCTCCCTTCTTTCAGTCTGTTCCAGGGCAGCTGTGGCTACAATAGTAACTTACCACCACTGAGTTTGGGATGAATGAGTAAAGTGACTTTGATCATTAATCAGTTATACTACTTTTGCAGCATTCCATTTGACTAGAAAGCATTTGTGATTTATGTAAATGTTAAACTATATTTACAAATGGTCTAACCTCTGCCCTGCGTCATCAAGCCCAGTGTCTTATAGTGACGCTCGTGTTCATACCAGACATAACCCACATGAGCAGCTGTTCACAGGCTGCACTCGTACACACATGCATCCAGACCTCTAAACACACACTGAAATACATGGGATTCTTGTATTAGTTTACCAGTTCAGACTTCAGTCCTCTCTGTTTGAAAAGTTGATTGACTTGTTGCCAAACCTGGATTTTACAAGTTTTAGGACACATAACATTTATATGACATTTATATAGTGTTAAAATTTAGATTTGAATAACTACTACTGGTAATTACTGATTAAAGAGAGGGTATTATGTAGAATTTTTTTTTTTTTTAGCTTTCTCCCATGTTGTAATGCTGTTCCCTTATCAAAAACACACTTGAAGAGGTTTTAGATGTCATCCATGTGTGTTCTCTCCCGGGCCCTCCTTACGGTTAGCTGTAAGACTCTGTACAAGGCTGCGTCCACAAGCCGACATCACCCATGCTCCGACACAACAGTTCTCCATAAATATACAAAAACATGATACAAAACTGTACACAGCAACTTCACAAACCTGATGTGATGCGCAGTAGTTTCATTAGTGGGATGCAGCTGATTGTGTCGTTATAACGTTCTGAAGGGGGAGCGTGGGAAGCAAAGAGAGAGACTCAGAGCGTCAAAAACATGTTAATACATTGCTTTCAGTGAATTTGCCTGTGTAATCCCTCAGTCGTCCAGGTATGATCCATAGATTTTTGAGTGAAGACGTTTGCCTGCTCGTCCAAACTGCTTCTTCATTTCTGGTCAGATTACTGCTGGACACTGTCTTATATCTGTATGAAGGGAGGAGCTAACTAGAAAAACAATAGTGTGCTAATAGGTGTGAGAGAAGTCATTAAGGGCCTGAACGGTTATTCTAAGTATGACTCAGGCACAGTTCACATTTAAGGTAATTCAATAGACCTAGCCAACAAACAGAAACTGTAAACAAACAGGTGTGTCAGTTGCAGTGTAGTTAGCTCCTCTCTTCAGACAGATATAAGGCAGTGTCCAGCAGTAATCTGACCAGAACTGAAGAAGTGACTTGGATGAGCAGCAAAACATCTTCACTTTAAAAAACTTTATGTCCATTTACAGAGATTATTTTTTTCTTTTTCTTTTACAAATCTGGCATTTTCAAAAAATAAATAAATAAATAAACTGAAACATCCTTTACTTAAAGTTAGAAAATCTGATTTAAAACCATTGCCTCCTAAAGCCTGGGTTCTGTTTGAAAGATAATTTTGGAAGCAATTACATGTAGCATTGTCAAATCCAATATGCTTTAGGCACTTCAAGAGAACTCCACGATCCACTGAATCAAAAGCTTTAGTTAAATCAATAAACAGAGGTACACAATCTTGTTTATCATCAAGGGCTGAGAAAATGTCACTCTGCCCTTTTATGAAACCCGATTGAAAAGACTTCAGAATGGAGCATTTATTTAAATAAACTGTAACTTGATAACTTTTCTAAAACCTTTGCAGGACAAAGTAATTTAGAGATTGGTCGGAAATTATTTACATTTTTAGTTGTCCCACCTTTATGAAAAGGCTAAACATGAGCTGTTTTCCATAATTCTGGTATAACTGCTATTTGAATTGATAAATTAAAAATATGTAAAAGAGGCTGAGTTAAATATGGGGCAGCTAGTAATAGAAGTTTTGGATCAAGATCATCAGCTCCTGTGGACTTGTTTGAGTCTATGGAGCGGAGAGCATTTAAGAACTCCACGTAAGTGAAAGGTCTTAAAGAAAAAATGTGATTATCTGCCGGAGGTTCAGACTCGGCATAATCAAGATCAAGACGACCATTATTATTCAAAACGTCACATGCAGAGATAAAATGCCTATTGAAAGCATCATATATTTCCACTTTAGAATTTACAATAGCTGAATCTAATAAAATATCAGTTGGTAATGTATGAATACTAGGTTCTGAGAGGGATCTGACTGTCCTCCAGAACTTTGCCAGATTTCCGTGAGTCTTTATCAATGCAGATATGAAGTTACTTATTGCTTGTCTCTTACAGTTTGTCCTGGTTCTGTGATTTGTTAAATTCCTCTGTTTTTTCCACGACTCAAACCAAATGACCTTTAAACCCTGTGCATTCCTCGTTAAATACCACATTTCCCACATGAAAATATGTGCTTTTGTGACATCTGTTCTCTGCATTTTGGGATATCTTTGCCTGCCATATACACAAGACTTTTTACAATGGATGGAGTTTTGCCCAGCCATGGTTTGGATCTGAAAGTTGGGCTCTACCAGGACTGAACGTGGTCTAAACCAGAACTAAACCAGCACTAACACAGGTCTAAACTAGGACCATGTAAAGCACTAAACTAGGACGCAAAACCTGGCACAAACTGGACTAGACCTGGACTAGACCTGGACTAGACCTGGACTAGACCTGGACTAGACCTGGACTGGACCTGGACTGGACCTGGACTGGACCTGGACTGGACCTGGACCTGGACAAGACCTGGACAAGACCTGGACTAGACCTGGACTAGACCTGGACTAGACCTGGACTAGACCTGGACTAAACGTGGACTAGATCTGGACTAAACTTTCGGTGCATTCACACGGGCAGAATCACCCTTACAAAATCTTGAGTAGACCAAGACTAAACCAGGACTAGAACAGGACCAAACAAAGTCTATGTATGAATTCAAACAGGGCTAAAACCAGGACCCAAAAGCAGAAGTATGAACGGCCTTAGACTGTTTAGAAGTTTGACTAAACCTGGACTAAATCTGAACTAAACCTGAACTAAACCTGGACTAAATCTGGACTAAATCTGGACAAACCTCGACTAAACCTGGACAATAGTGTTGTTACAAAAATTTCACTCTATTTTGATATTAAGGAATAGACTCGATACTCAACACCGACATTCAAAAAAAAAAAAAAAAAGCTTTTTTAGACAATATACTGTGCTGTTCTACATTAAATGTTGGTACTTTGTGTTCTCTTCCCATGTGTGTTACATGTGTGTAATCCCTCAGTGTCCTGTAGGTCCATAGTGGTACATGGGTGTATACTAGTCTATGTGTCTTATACTTGTGAAACATACAGAGACACATTATAAACATATTCAGGAAAGGTTCAAGGGGCTTTTTTAGTGTCAATACCTGGGAAAAATTTGTATCTAGTGTTGATACTAGTTTTAGAATCAATTAGTATCTAATTTTTTATACTTTTAATTTTTTATATTAGACAAAAATAATAATATGAATTAAACCAGGATTTCTTGTCGTCCATTTTGTTTTGACTCCTCCTGCTTAGATTTCTAAATGCAACTGTTGTTTTCTCTTCAGGCATTGGTCGAATCCAGGCCAAGTCTCTGGGGAACCTGTCCAGTCTGACCCAGGAGGACCTGCCCCTCCCCCCGGGCTGGACCGTTGATTGGACCATCCGAGGCAGGAAGTACTACATCGACATGAACACAAACACTACTCACTGGAGCCACCCGCTGGAGAGAGAAGGACTACCACCCGGCTGGGAGAAGGTGGAGTCGGCTGAGTTTGGGGTTTACTATGTTCATCATAACACCAAGAGTGCGCAGTACAGGCATCCATGTGCTCCCAGGTTTGTGACAAATTATTTTATTTATTTGTTTGACTTTCCTTTGCAAACTTCTCAAATCAAACAAAAAAATGAAACTTTTGATGCTAAGATGAATGCATGATACTTAAATATCAACACCAAAATGATAAAACGTTTTTTACACAAAAATAATTCTCAAAAAAAGTATCTAGTATTTAGTTTCCATAGTTTTTGGGTATCCATTTTTTGACAACCCTGGTCAACACAATACTTTTTAAATGAGAATATACTCTAAGACAGAGGTGCCCAAACTTTTTTTATCGAGGGCCACATCTCAAAACATATTTGAAGCGCAGGTCCACAGACCAGCGATCAGTGCAGTGCGGTACTTTAAAAACAGCTGTGACAGAGCCGCTGTGTATTAATAAGGCTTGAAACACATTCATTTTAGGTCTGTATCACACTGCAATGTGATGCTTGAGATTATAATGGTAGAAATAGTTTCATTTGCTTTTAAAAGTACTGCTTTTGGGTTGGTTCAGCAGGAGGCTTGAGGACCAATAAAAACTGGTCTGAGGGCCGCATTTGGCCCCCGGGCCTTAGTTTGGACACCCCTGCTCTAAGATATCCTCTGGTGCCATCGTAGAGTGTGTATATAAATTAACATAGTTAACATAGCGGCTCTGGCTCCAATTCTCTTTGCACTGAAAAACTGTGTCCCCTCTGTGTAACTGCTGCTGTCAGACTCGTCATTTTTTGGTCTTGTTCATATTAACCTGCTCTACATGATCCTGGGGTTTTATTTTGTTATTTTGTCCATGATTCAAGATATGAACATTAATAACAGACAAATAAGGCACCTTCTTTGCCTGAGGTTGCTCCCCATAGGCTTTAGCAACAGTGGTGCTAGCAGCCTCATTCCTGATTGGCTCTTTGGTTGCTATGATACTTTCGGTCAGAATTCCACATGTGGAACTGGGCTCCAAATTAGCTGCTATAACTGCTAGCCTTGATGCGCTTCATTTGACTGGAGCCGAACGCTGAGGGCAACGTCACACTCACTTAGTCCACTTCTTTATACAGTCTGTGGATGCCATAGACTTTTGTAACTGGATGATGTGTCAATTAATTGAAAAAATAAGTGCAAGATTAACTAATAATAATTGTTAGTTTCAGCCGATAAAAAATAGAAAACACATTGTCACACTTTTTTCAAACTCCTTGCAGTAAATTTTTTCTTTCACTTCTCTCTCCAGTGTCCCCCGTTACGACCAGCCTCCCCCCCTCCCTCCCCCAGTCACATACCAGCCTCTCCCCCCAGAGAGGACTCAGCCTGTCCTCGTACCTGCAAACCCCTACCATGCGGCTGAGATCCCGGACTGGCTCCAGGTCTATGCCAGGGCACCGGTCAAGTGAGTCCAAAACAGCCTGAACACCAAGAATGTGCAATTTTTAAACATTTAACCACCAGTACTATATCTCCAGTTGTCGTTTTGTCGTTTGCTTCTTCCATTGATCCTGTGTACGACGTTGTCTTGCTCTGAGCCTCAGAAGTCACTTAAACTGTGTCTGACTGTCCACACTATTCCCAAAAGGGGACACTATTTAGGGGCCATGCCATTTTTAGTGCTGTCCGAATGTCCAGTTGGTGTGAAAATGGTGCACTCAACATTTCCCACAATGCACTTTGATAAGTATTGGGCATCAGTGGTCACTACACTGGTCAATATAGCCACAGTGCATTGCGAGAGTCGGAAAAACAACAGTGGACAGAGAGAGGTCTTTAACTAGACACAACACGACTGAATGAAGTAGATAGAAGCGCTGGTTTATCACGCTGTTGATCCTGATTATGAATAAAAACTTTTAAATATACCATAGCTGTATAAAGTTGCTAGCGTTAGCTGCTTACCTTAGCTTGAGCTGTTAACAGAGCGATAATTTCAACATCTCAGACTTAAAGAAATGAATAATCCAATCCGTCACATGAGATATGTGAGATGCGGCTTGACAAAAACATGTAATGATTATTATTAGTCCATAAAGACTAAGACTGAAGCACTAATAATCTGACCATTATTTATGACACAAATTAAGTTTTATCAGAGTTTAGATTTTTTCACCCAGACCCAGAGTCACATGACTTGAATGAAGTGAGCTGAGTGTCCGATTCACTCTGTGAATGAGTGCACGAGTCCAGGGATGTGTAGGGAATGAGGGGCTAGGGGGACATTTGGACACAGCCCTAGGTTTTCCCAGGATTGTGATGCTATAGGTAGAGACTCCATTACAATTAAGATTAGGAGCAAGGGCCGTCACACTTCCACAATCTTGATCTGGTCTTGGTCAGGACTCTCTTAGCTGGAGGATTTGACTTGTGTATGTTTTATGTTTAAGGGTGAAACTGGAGTACCTAGACCAGGGGTGTTCATTACGTCGATCGCGATCTACCAGTCGATCGTGAAGGCATTTTGGGTAGATCACGTCCCCTCATCCATCCAGTCACATGACTAACATACAGGACAACCAGTTAGATTACACCTGACCCTAGGTCACATCACGGGCGCTGCACACGCATAAACAAGCGCGAGTTATCTTAACCCTATAGCGTCGGATCCTATCGTCGCCGATAGAGGGCGGTTGCGGACTTACCAGCAGCGTAACTTCGTGCCCAGTCGTGCTCTCATGTAAATTCAAACGGCGTCTCAAAGTGGAGACATGGGGCTGTCTAAATATTTTACCGTCATTACTGTAATCTGCCTCTGTTGTCCTGAAGGTGACGAATGAGAGCGCGGGGGCTGCGGGGATTTTCCCAGTCATTTATTCGAAAAGAAAAAATACAGATGGATGTGTAAAATAGAAATAGTTGTGTGATAAAAATGCAGTAAATTCTGATACTTCGTTTAACATGATTTTATGGCTATAAAAAAAAAAGACAAAACCGTAATCAACATGATTAGCTCTGTTATCGCTTTCAAAGGAAAAATGCAATTTTACTCCTGGCTGTCAGAAGCTACTGCCCGAACTATGCATCCATCACTGATTCCATTCAGTGTCATCAGAGCAGTAATCATCATTCAAGTAATTATGAACCTGTAGGAAGTTCAATTGTGTTGTGCAGTATTATCTCATGACGTTGTGCATCAAAATGCACTGTACATGTAAGAATTCATAATACATTTACAAATAAATATATGTTTAACATTTTTGTATTAGGTGGTAGATCTTACAGACACAATCATTTTAAAAGTAGCTCACATACTGAAAAAGTCTGAGCACCCCTGACCTAGACAAAACCCACCCAGAAACAGGGAGAACATGCAAACTCCACACAATGTATTGATACAACAGCCCTGATATCAGTAGTGTATCACCAATTGTAGTATCATGATATTTCAATAGTATAAATATGTGCCCTTTAAGAGAATTCACAAACTCCTTTGTTCTGTTTCCTCTGTCTCAGGTATGACCACATCCTGAAGTGGGAGTTGTTCCAGTTGGCCGATCTGGACACGTACCAGGGCATGTTAAAGCTTTTGTTTATGAAGGAACTCGAACACATCGTCAAATCGTACGAGGGCTACAGACAAGCGCTGTTATCCGAGGTGGAGGGGCGTAAGCAGAGGCAGCAGCAGTGGTACGCCGCGCAGCAACCAAAACAAAACTACATTAAAAACATGTAACGCCACAAGAGGGCGCTGTGCATGGACGGAAACGGTGCATTATTATTATTATTATTACCATTATCATTTTTATTATTGGCTTTCCAATAAATGGTAACAACAATATGTGACTAAGAAACCAACAAGCTACAGTAGCTTTACAGTCACAGCAAAACTCCACTCTGGTCTTTGAGAGTTGTGAAAAGTGCTTATAAATTCATCATGGAGAGTAATTAATGGAAATTTCACTTCCAGAGCCTAAAAGATTGTTACAAGTAGATAAGAGTTGATGTGTTTTTATATGGGAGCGCTTCCAGTTGACAGATTCATCCCTGCTCCATTGGGCATTGGGCTGTGTACTCGTTGGACCTTTGACTTTAGTAACATGTGCCTTTATCCAAATATCTGAAAGTTTTAAAAGGGTAAACCATAGACTGTGTATATAAATGGGCACAGCTAACCCGCTAGCCGCCATGTTCCAAATAGGCAGTGATCATGGGCCTGCTCCATCAGCTCCAATTCACTTTACATCAGAAAACTGTGTCCCCTCACTCTGTAACTGCTGCTGTCAGACTCGTCATGTTGGTCTTAAAATGTTCGTATTAACCCACGCTACATGATTCTGGGGTTTTAATTTCACAATTTTGTCTGTGATTCAAAATATGAACATTAATAATAGACAACTCAGGCGCCTTCGTTGCCTGAGGTTGCTTCTGCTAGCATTAGCAACCGGTTTGACTGACAGCGATGCTAACCACTCGCTACCCGCTAAACCAGTGGTGTGGTTAGGAAGGGGCGTTACCTTCAACAGCCTCGCTCCAGATTGGCTCTTTGGTTGCTATGATACTCGCAGTTGGACTCCCTAACATGCAACTTGACTCCAATTGCTGCTATAACTGCTAGCCTCAATGAGCTTCATTTGGAGCCAAATGCTGTGGATGATGTCACACTCACAGTCAACTTCTTTATACAGTCTATGGTTAAACAATATGTAGCATTTTAGACTGACCTCCAGAGGACACAATAACTATGAACACTTGTATGAAGAAGACATATTGCGCTAAATGTGAGACTTATGCCATGGACAGATGTGCAAACATAATGGACTTTTGAGATGTTGAAGATTGAAGTTTACCAATGGAAAAATGTCCAAAACCGTGCTTTTTATAACTGACTTTAACAGTTCTACCATGTAGCCTATACCAGCTTATTCATCCCGGCAGCTTCAGAAAACAACTTAAAGATCCATTGTGTAACTTTTCGGGTGGAGGGTTGCTGCTTGCTTATTCTATGGAGGTCTTGAACATTACACAGAATGGCAGTAATCCTATCTAGCTCCATTATGGTTGTCAAAATTAAAAGAAAGGTAAAGCAATAACACCTCCATGGAGACGAGCAGGTAGCAGACTCTCCACCAAAAACGTTCCATAGTGTGCCTTGAAAACTGTAAATAAAGTGTATTTTATGACAATCCACCAAAAATCCACAACATATTTAAGTTTTGTGAGAATATTTAAGAGGACTGGGTGAAGCGCTCGTCTCTGTAGCGGCATTACTGTTCATGTTATTCAGTGTAATCAAAGAAACATAAGCTACGACAGAAAAGACTGTTATAAAGTGATATTTTGTTTTTTAAAGGGGAGGTTTGATTATTTAAACTCAGGATTATGTAAACAATAATTCTAAGCGTAGTATTTAATTCACAGATTAAACAGGTCGATGAGGTGTCAAAATGCCAATTTGCCACATTAGGCAAAATCTATCAGACAAATACACAGTTTATATCTTTTCTCCTTTTTTGTGGATGCCATTTTGAGGACTTTATGGACCTTTGTTTTAAATTGTTGTTTGCATTTGCCTGTATTTTTATTATTACTTTGAAACCGTGTACACATTTTCAGGTTCATTTGTAACACTTTAATACCTTTTATATACAGTTCCTTTAATTTAAAATATTACATCTTGAATCCTCTAGTTCACATGTGTCAAACTCAAGGCCCGGGAGCCAAATGTGGCCTTCCACATCATTTTATTTGGCCCTCGACAGGGTACATTAAAAGATATGATGGTCTTAAAATGTCATTTTATCAGGAGATACACAGTTACACAGCGATGTTTTTACATCTGGCCATCTGGCATACACAATATTTGTAACTTCAATAAGTAATAAATACAGAAACAACAAATGAAAACAAATTAAAAAGTAGTTAGATTTATTTTACATCTGGCCCTTTGAGAGCAGCCATTTTTCTGATGTGGCCCTCGGTGAAAATGTGTTTGACACTCCTGCTCTAGTTGTTCTGTCGTGAAGCTCCAAACCAGCTCCTCCCCATTAAAAACAAGACATCACTTTGTACAGCTCCTCGTATGACACTAGCTCTGCCAAAAAGTGCAATCAGCTTTCTATTTATCATGTTTATACAATTATGATCTGCCTGTACTGCCCTGTTCTGAAGTGAATCTCGTCTTCTGTGTCAAACTTTTACATTTTAAATAATCCAACAGTTCATTTATTTTTACATTCAAACATTATGGGTGATTTAGGGTTTGGTAATGTGCTTTTTCTCAATGCTAACATGAAGGCTCAGTATCACACAAGTAATATTTTAGCATATTTAAAGAGGGGATACGATGCAGAATTGACTTTTTGGAGCTTTCTACCATGTTTTAATGTTAATCCTTCATCAAAAACATGTCTTAAGTTTGAGTCCTATAAAGCTTCAAATGTGGTGATTTTGATTAAGATTTGAGCTGAATTTGAAACAGAAACAATTTAATTAATATATATTTTTTATCTTTATTTGTATATTTTAGTTTGTTCAAATTATTAAAGTGTTAAAAAAAACTCAGCCTTTTCAGCAGGTTTCACTCAGTAATAAAAGAGCAGGAGACGATGTTCACTTCATTTTGTAACTACATTGGACAAAATAAACTGTCATGTCAATATCATGTGACCCAGTTTTGTTCATTTGGTCAAACCTTTAAGTTTAGAGACGCGTGTGTGTGTATATATATATATCTATATATATATATATATATAGATATATATATAGAGATATATATAGATAGATAGATATAGATAGATATAGATATAGATAGATATATATATATATATATATAGATAGATATATATATATAGATAGATATATAGATATATATATATAGATATAGATATATATATATATATATATATATATATATATAGATAGATAGATATATAGATATATATATAGATATATAGATAGATATATAGATAGATATATAGATATATATAGATAGGCCTGGAAGGTGAAGATATCAGTGGTGCCCGTGGTCATCCAGGGCTCTGGTAGAGATCCCAAGCGTGGAAAAGAGGGGATGAGACCACCCACGAAGGTGAGGAGAAGAATTTGTTTTTATATGCCGATAGACCTGGTTTAGACCTGGTTTAATCCTGGTTTAGTCCTAGTTTACACGTGGTTTAGATCTGGTTTAGACCCACTTTAGACCTGGTTTAGACCTGATTTAGTCCTGGTTTAGACCTGGTTTAGTCCTGGTTCACTTCTGTCTGATTTAGGCTTAAAACTAGCATATTAAACTATTCTCTGATCTCTGTTATACCTAGTTTAGACCTGGTTTACACCCACTTTAGACCTGGTGTAGTCCTGATTTCGTCCTGATTTAGTCCTGGTATAGACCTGGTTTAGACCTGGTTTAGCCCTGGTTTACTCCTGGTTTAGACTTGGTTTAGTCCCGACTTAGTCCTGGTTTAGACCTGGTTTAGACCTGGTTTAGTCCTGGTTTAGACTAGGTTTACACCTGGTTTAGACCTATTTTTGGCCTGATTTAGACCTTGTTTAGACCTAGTTTAGTCCTGGTTTAATCCTGGTTTAGTTCTAGTTTGGACCTGGTTTAGACCTAGTTTGTAGCTGGTTTAATCCTGGTATAGACCTTGTTTAGTCCTGGTTTAGACTTGGTTTACTCCTGACTTTGCCCTAGTTTAGACCTGGTTTAGACCTACTTTAGTCCTGGTTAAATCCTGGTTTAGTCCTAGTTTAGTCCTGGTTTGGACCTGGTTTGGACCTCGTTTGGACCTGATTTTGACCTGGTTTGGACCTGATTTTGACCTGCTTTGGACCTGGTTTGGACCTGTTCTAGACCTGGATTGGACCTGATTTGGACCTGGTTTTGACCTGATTTGGACCTGGTTTGGACCTGATTTGGACCTGCTTTGGACCTGCTTTGGACCTGCTTTGGACCTGCTTTGGACCTGGTTTGGACCTGGTTTGGACCTGATTTGGACCTGATTTGGACCTGATTTGGACCTGGTTTGGACCTGGTTTGGACCTGGATTGGACTTGGTTTTGACATGGTTTGGAGCTGTTGTAGACCTGGTTTGGACCTGATTTGGACCTGGTTTAGACCTGGTTTAGACCTGGTTTAGACCTGGTTTAGTCCTGGTTTAGTCCTGGTTTAGACCTGGTTTAGACCTGGTTTAGACCTAGTTTAATCCTGGTTTAATCCTGGTTTAGTTCTAGTTTGGACCTGGTTTAGTTCTAGTTTGGACCTGGTTTAGACCTAGTTTATAGCTGGTTTAATCCTGGTATAGACCTGGTTTAGTCCTGGTTTAGACTTGGTTTACTCCTGACTTTGTCCTGGTTTAGACCTGGTTTAGACCTGGTTTAGACCTACTTTAGTCCTGGTTTAATCCTGGTTTAGTCCTAGTTTAGTCCTGGTTTAGACTTGGTTTAGTCCTGACTTAGTCCTGCTTTAGACCTGGTTTGGACCTGGTTTGGACCTGGTTTGGACCTGGTTTGGACCTGATTTGGACCTGATTTGGACCTGATTTGGACCTGGTTTGGACCTGGTTTGGACCTGGTTTGGACCTGGTTTGGACCCGAATTGGACCTGGTTTGGACAGATTTAGTCCAGTTTTGTAGTTATGTTTAGTTATTATTAAAACATATTAGTTTCAACACACTACAGCAGTAGCAGTAGTAGTAGTAGTAGTAGTAGTAGTAGTAGTAGCAGCAGTAGTAGTAGTAGTAGTAGTAGTAGTAGTAGTAGCAGTAGCAGTAGTAGTAGTAGTAGTAGTAGTAGTAGCAGCAGTAGTAGTAGTAGTAGTAGTAGTAGTAGCAGCAGCAGCAGCAGCAGTAGTAGTAGTAGTAGTAGTAGTAGTAGTAGTAGTAGTAGTAGTAGCAGCAGCAGCAGCAGCAGCAGCAGTAGTAGTAGTAGTAGTAGTAGTAGTAGTAGCAGTAGCAGTAGCAGTAGCAGTAGCAGTAGCAGTAGTAGTAGTAGTAGTAGTAGTAGTAGTAGTAGTAGTAGTAGTAGCAGTAGCAGTAGCAGTAGCAGTAGCAGTAGTAGCAGTAGCAGTAGCAGTAGTAGTAGTAGTAGTAGTAGTAGTAGTAGTAGTAGTAGTAGTAGTAGTCATAGTCACAGGCCTGTGAGTCTTTTACATTTGGATTGATGTTTCGAGTTGTGTGGAGCTGGAGAAGCCACTAGAGCAGCTCCCTGAAATTTAGCAGACCTCAAAATAAACGCAGCTAGATCTGCAGGACACAGCTCTGGACTCGCCCACCACCAGAGCCGAGCTGTATGGGCCTGTGGAGTCAAGTTCAGAGTGCTCCAAACATTTGGGGTATTGATCTGAAACACGCTGCACTTCTGTTTCATTTGCATTTTTCTTTGCATTTCTCTTAACAGTTTGTTTTTTCTTGTGTCAAATTCACCTGAGCCAAAGTTAAAGTACTGATAGCGCAGCAAAAAAATACTCAAGTAAAAGTAACCATATCACATGAAAAAGTTACTTAGGTAAAACTATTAAAGTACCTGCTTAAAAATGTACTTAAATAGTAAAAAGTTAAAGTATTTCGTGCAGTTTTGAGGTCTTATAAAGCTTCTATTTGTTTTTATTTGTATATTTTTTGTTTTGCTCAAATTCTGAACGTGTTAAAACCAAACCCTCAGCCTTTTTAGCAGATCTCAGACAATGACAAACATACTTTAACTTTTCTGTCTAGTTCAGAAATGTAGTGGAGTAGAAAGTACAGATACTGCTCACAAATGTACTGAAGTAAAAGCAAAAAGTATCCACTGTAAAATGTTCTTGAGCAAAGTACAGGTACCTGTTGTGTTCTGAGGTGAAACCTGTTAATGCCTATCGCCATGACGATGGAGATGTTTAAAGGCACACTGTGAGGCAGCAGGTAAAGCCCTCCATGGAGACAAACAGAAAAGTTACACAGTGCAGCTTTAAAGGAGATGGAGATGTCATTGCTTTGCCTGGATTGTTCCAACATTGTTCCCCCCTCCCTCCTCCTTGTCTGGCCGATTTTTCTTGTTTTGTCTGATTTTTCCTGTTGTTTGATGGGGTTTTTTTGTGTGTATATCACGGTGGCTGAGTGGCTCATGTCTCACAGCAGAAGGTTTGGTTGGATCCCCGGGTCGCCCAGGCCTTTCTGTGTGGAGTTTTTCATGTTTCTCCCCGTGTCTGGATGGGTTTCCTCCGGGTTTCCCCCATCAACCAAAACATGAACGCCCTTCGAGACAACTGTTGTTGTGATTTTGGGCGTTACAAAAATAAAATGAATTGAATTGAACATGAAACATTTATATCTCTATAGTGATGGGTAAAGATGTCATCAGGCCAAGTTACAGGTCAGATCTGCAGAGAGGTTGGTTAAAGCTTATCTGGGTCATTTTACACGTTCAGTTTGTTTTTAGAGAAAGTCTCTGTCAGCTGTTGCTATGCAGAAAATAAAAGATTATTATTACAAACTGGCACTGAAAAAGCTTCTAAAATTTACATTTCAAGATTCAGTTTTTAGGCTCATGGTTTTAAAATTTCGAAACAAAACATTAGCTATACAAATGTAATAGTTTACTTCAGTTTTCTTGATACAACTACAGTAAATGGGTCTCATGAACTATATATATACATACATACATACAGCATGTATATATACATACATACAGTATGTGTATATACATACAGTATGTGTATATACATACAGTATGTGTATATACATACATACAGTATGTGTATATACATACAGTATGTGTATATACATACATACAGTATGTGTATATACATACATACAGTATGTGTATATATATACATACATACAGTATGTGTATATACATACATACAGTATGTGTATATACATACATACAGTATGTGTATATATATACATACAGTATGTGTATATATATACATACATACAGTATGTGTATATACATACATACAGTATGTGTATATACATACATACACACAGTATGTGTATATACATACATACAGTATGTGTATATACATACATACATACATACATACAGTATGTGTACATACATACATACAGTATGTGTATATACATACATACAGTATGTGTATATACATACATACAGTATGTGTATATACATACATACACACACACAGTATGTGTATATACATACATACAGTATGTGTATATACATACATACATACATACATACATACATACAGTATGTGTACATACATACATACAGTATGTGTATATACATACATACAGTATGTGTATATACATACATACAGTATGTGTATATACATACATACAGTATGTGTATATACATACATACAGTATGTGTATGAGGCCGGCCTGGATCAGAGGACCACGTTATTCAAGTGATGTTTTGAGTCCAGTCTGACAGGGACTTTTCCCAAAAACAGCCAGAGTGTCGCTCAAAAATCCAGATCTTTTTTTAAATCCTTGTCGCCCACAGTCACATTCCTCTCATTCAGTCTGTCATATTTCGCTGTATCACAACAGAAACACACCCTGTTACAGTGTGCTTTTAGCCTATGGTTTAATCCCAAAATGTTTCAGGCTGGGACCTCCAAAATAACCACAAAACTCACTCAAATTCAGTGAATGAAGCTGACAGTGGGACTCATTTCAAAAGGCAAAACTGTTATGCGACTGCTAATGTCACAACAAGCTCCCTACAGTAAACTGTGTAGGGAGCACCAAAGCAGGATAATCACAGTAATTATGTAATACAAATCTTATTGTATTACATCAAAATCTCCCCACTATCGCCATAGACTGTATATCTAAATGGATATAGCTAACCTGCTAACTGCTCTGTCCCAAATAGCAAGTGATCAATTCACTTTACATTCAAAATCTGTGTCTCCTCTCTCTGTAACTGCTGCTGTCAGACTCGTCATTTTGGTCCTAAATGTTCGTATTAACCCGCTCTACATGATCATGTTTTGTTTGTTTTTTTATTTCACTATTGTGTTTGTCAATGATATGAACAGTAACAACAGACAAATCAGGTGCCTTCTTTGTCGCTCCCACTTGTGTTAGCAACAGGTTTGACTGACAGTGTTACCTTCATCAGCCTCACTCTGGATTGGCTCTTTGATTCCTATAATACTTGTGCTCAGAATTCCAAATATGGAACTTGGCTTCGAATTGGCCCCTATAACAGCTCTAGCCTCAATGAGCTTCATTTGACTGAAGCTGAACGCTGTAGTGACGTCACACTCAGAGACCCAGAAAGTCAATGTATTACAACAAAAATCTTTCTGCATTTCAACTATATTAAATTTAGTTGCCCCATCTGTATTACATATTATTAACCTATAAAATGCTGTCTGAAACTCAGCACTGTGTGAGTACAGACTGCCCTGACCTGATCTGATTTTGTGCTGACTTTAATTGGACCTCTCATTGGTGAAATCCCATACTGTTCTTCTTCAGAAGTTCAAATCTTGCATAAAATCAAATGTGAAAGTTTATTTCTAACATTGTTTATTTTATTGGTGCAGTGGTATCATAATTTCCATCCGAAACTTTAAATATTTGGGACTGTAAAATGCTTTGCGGGGGACCCCAACACATAACCCCAGTACCCCAGTTTGGTGGACACACAGAGCACTTCAACCTCTGAGTGGAGAAGTGACCATGACGACTATTGTGTAATTCAAATATCATCTGCATCATCCCAGGCACAATCCCTCCAGAACATCCCTGAAACTTTGAACCACGTCAGCTGACGTCACTCGACGTGGAGGAGCAGCGGCTCTACTCCAAGCTCCTCCCATCTGACTATGCTCCTCGAACACCTAATCTCTCTGAGAGTTGAGGTGTGGGTTGAGATCATAGACTGTATATGTGTCCTCTCTCTCTGTACCTGCTGCTGTCAGACTCATCATTTTGGTCATAAATGTTCATATTAACCCTCTACATGATCCTGAGGTTTTTATTTCACTATTGTGTCTGTAAATCAAGATATGAACATTAATAACAGACAAATCAGCGCCTTCTTTGACGTCTCCGCCAGCGTTACCGACAGGTTTGATTGGCAGTGTTGCTGAGCGTCCCACTCCCTGCTAAACCAGTGTTGTAGGCAGGAAGGGGCGTTACCTTCAACATCCTCGCTCCAGATTGGTTCTTTGGTTGCTATGATACTTGCTGTCCTAATATGGAACTCTGCTCCACATTAGCCGCTATAACTGCTAGCCTTGATGAGCTTCATTTGGAGCTGAATGCTGTGTTGACATCACACTCACTCAGTCCACTTGTTTATACAGTCTGTGATTCACATGAGATTGAGCCTGACCTGGTCTCTGGTCTTCTTCTGTCACATCAAAGACTGCAGTAGGTAGCCTCTAGTGGTGAAGTGTAAGAACAACAGGGTCGGGTCATTCAATTATAATTATAGGTGGTTGGTATAAAATCAGATATGACTTCTTAAATTAAATGTGTAGATTTGTGATTGCATAAAAACATGTCAAATAGAACTTGGGTTACTTTATACCAAAAGAAATCAGTTGTAAATAACCCTGCGTAGTGTTAGAATACATAATCTTACAAGCACACATGATGAGCCCGGTGAAAACTCCAGCCTGCTCCAAATAAAAGACCTGATTTCACCTACACAGCACATTTACATTCACGTTAAGTTCCCTGATCCTTCTGCACCTCCAGACCTCCTCTGTATGTGCTACTATTCCTCTTTCAAATACATATTTTTACATAATTATGGCACAAAAAACAGGTATTCACGACAACAAAAGTATTTTAGCTCAAAGGTGACAGACACTGACTCTTTATCATGCGAATGGAGCTTCAGTAACATCAATATATGTAGGCTCTAGTCTCAGCTCTGAAACAACACAAAAAACTAAACCGGAGCTCAGTACAGGTCAAACTTATGAAACAAAAGTGGATATTTCTGTACAGATGCTTGATCGAGACAGACAGCAGAGGAGAGCGGACCAGAGAACTTGTGGTTGAAAAGTGAAATGTTTGTATGAAGCTAAGAACAATAGGAGCTAGAATAGCATAGTTTAAAACACATGTATGTAACTTTCTGTTGTACTTTTGGAGATGTTGCTTTCACACGTCCTTGTTGGGTTCTGGTTTGAGCCCAGTCCTGGTCCAGTCCAGAATTTGGTCTGAGTTTAGTCCAAGTTTAGTCCTGATTTTTATCAGCCCCTTAATCCAAGCTCAATCCAAGCAAGTAAACTAGGACTAAACCAGGACTAAACCAGGACTAGAACAGGACTAAACCAGGTCTAAACCATATAAGCCTATATATGTCTAGATATAAGTCTATATATGTCTATATATAAGCCTACATATGTTTATATATAACCCTATATATAAGTCTATATATAACCCTATATATGTCTATATATAAGTCTATATATAAGTCTATATATAACCCTATATATATGTCTATATATAAGTCTATATATAACCCTATATATATGTCTATATATAAGTCTATATATATGCCTATATATAAGTCTATATATAACCCTATATATGTCTATATATAAGTCTATATATAACCCTATATATATGTCTATATATAAGTCTATATATAACCCTATATATAAGTCTATATATAAGTCTATATATATGTCTATATATAAGTCTATATATCCTCCCTCTGTTCGTTCAGTCTTTGATGGATTGTTGACCAGTGAATAAAAACACTCTCTATTTGAACTAATCTGTTATTTCTGCAATATTTTTTTTCTGAATCTGTATTATTCCCTGTTCCTGAGTTTGTTTTCCCAGCTTATTTCCCATATTGATTCTCCAAAGTGGAATAGATTTTTGTTGACATTAAGACATTCTTCCTCAGTTTGTCAGATCAGGACTGATCTGTTTGAAGGACACTCTCCGTTGAAGTCACTAAACGTTTGTTTGAATCCGGTCCACCTGCGCGATAGTACGTTTAGGAAGGTGTTTTCAAGTCATGAAAAAACCTGAACGGCATAGATACGAGTAAGTTTAAATGCCATACTCAGAAACTTTCAAGGCAAAGCACTAGCATCTCCATGGAAGCAAACAGAAAAGTTCCATGATGCATCTTTAAAGCCCAAATGATTGTGTTTGATTTGTGTGCTCCTCTCTCAGCTCCTGGTCCACTGTCCATGTCTGCATCTGTGTACTCTGTGTACTCTGTGTACTCTGTGTACTCTGTGTACTCTGTGTGTTCTAGTTAGATTCACTCCGCTCTGTCTGTACATACAAACTTTGTATCATTATAGTGACAATATACAGTTCAGAATCACATCTCTTGCTCTTCCCCGTCGTGAGTTAACATTTTGGCTCTGGTTTGGGGGTTTTGGGCGGGTTATTGAGTTTGTTTTAGTCTCTCTTTCGGTCCCTCTCCCCTCTCTCCTCCTCAGGGTGGTGTCCGGGGAAGGCGTGGTGGTACAGGTGCCTGTGGTTGGCGGCTACGTTGTACAGCTTATGGAGAGCCTGCAAAGTTAGAACATTTGTCACAAGTTTGAATGAAAAAAAAACAAAAAACAGAATGCCTCTAAAGCTGTGATCTTACCTCGTTTGTGTTTCCCTGCAGAGGCAAAAAAAAGAAAAGAAAATGAGTTTAAAACAAGTTAATATGATTTTATGTTACATATCGTATGGTGGAGTCTATGTATAAATTGTCATAGCTTGGATAAAAGATAAATTATATGCGCTTAGTGACACCTAGTGGTTGGGAGATTGTTTCTATCATGAAACACAGAAATAAAAATACATCACGATGATTTTTCTTTCCATTACTGGGATTGTTTTTGTTATTTTTTGACTATATGACAAGATTTAAGCCATAAAGGTTTGAATTAATAACTTGTAGGAGTCATTACAGATCCAAACTAACTAAAGACTAAAGACCAACTAAGACTAAAGTTTGTTTTTTTTTGTTTTGTTTTTTTTACATTGTATGAATGCACAAGTTCTGTGTCCTGATTGACTGAGGGACGTGCCGTGTACAGGAGGTACAGTGCAGAATGTGTTCAGCCAAATTTACATAAACTTGCAGTGAGACAAGAGTATCGTAAGGATGGAGTCTGCTTTAGCTTTGGGAATCAGAACTGCAGGAAAAAGACACTACAGCGGCGCCAGGACGGAGGGGCGCGGTCAGAGGAACTGTGAAATACGCCTGAGTCACTATTCATCATTTCTTATGTGTCCAACCTCGTAGGCTGATCATTAAAATTAAATTTGTTACAGTATTTCTAAAAGCTGTCATTTTTATTTACAGTATAGTATTTGGTTTCGTTCTATAATACTGAGCTTTTTTTTTTTTAATCTATGAAGGTTTGAACTTTGAGTCTTTAAACAAGAGACAAATATGAGAAAACGTTAATGCCTGAGTGAGAAAAGTGTATAAAGTGTGTGGTGAGGGGTTTTACAGTCTTACATATTGAATAATTGTAAAAAATAAAGCTGACTATTTTCGCCTATTGGGGGTTATTTTTTAGATGAGGGACCACTATAGATATACTATACTACTGTACTGTACTATTGTAGATTTAGAACAGTTTTTATGGTTTAAATCCGCTCTTTCTCTTTTTGTGTCAGTGGTGTAAATGAGTTTCAATGTTATCATTTATCGTCAGTGATGAACTTCAGAATGTGTTATCGTGACAGGCCTAATAATAAGTCTTTCCAAAATGATGAAGTCATACCTAAAGTGAGTTAGATAGAAAGTTTAAAGCAGAGAAGTCCAAATTCTACCACTATAATGGCAATAACATCTCATTTTATTGTGATATAACCATAAGACTAATGTTCCAAGCCTCTGTTAAACCTGCCCCAATAAACACACAGTAGTCCTCCACTACAAATATGTGTCTCGCCCATAGACCATATGAAGAAGTGCACTAAATGTGACGTCACCCACAGCATTCAGCTCCAAATGAAGCTCAGTGAGGCTAGCATTTATAGGGGCCAATTTGGAGTTCCATATTTGGAATTCTGACCATGAATTTTATAGCAACCAAAGAGCCAGTCCACAGCGAGGCTGTTTAAGGTAACAGCCCTTCCCGCCCACACGGGTGGTTTAACAGGTAGCAGGCAGGAAGCGAAGCTTAGCAATACTGTCAGTCAAACCTGTTGCTAAGGCTAGCAAGAGCGACCTCGGGGAAAGAAGGCGCCTGATTTGTCTGTTATTAATGTTCATATCTTGATTTACAGACACAATAGAGAAATAAAAAACCCAGGATCATGTAGAGCGGGTTTGAGCCTGAGGCGGTTTGAGTAAACTTTATACTAAACATTATAAATCAAATGTTATTATTCTTTTTGTCTAACAGACTTTATAACTGAGTGTTTACCTGGTCCCACAGTGCCCCCGCCACCTGGTCGATCACCGCCCCCAGCTCACGATACTCTCCTGAGTATCTGATGTACGCCCAAGTGCAGAGAGTGATCAGAGCGAACCCCAGGATCATGTTACACAGACTCGCGATGATGTCCACTCCCACAAAACCAGTGATGCCCGCGGCTATGTACATGACAAAAATGACCACAAAGAGCGTGGCAGGCGTGCGGGCGGCGTGGAAAATGTTCTTGGAGTCATTGTGCTTGATGTACTGGACAAAAACGTCGTCGATTTCGGTTTCGAGTTGGAGCAGGTAGCGGCGGCTGAACTCCTCTCCTCCCATCTTCTTCACTGATCTGAACAGCTGCAGGGACTCATCCCGAATCACGCTGTGTCGAGACTGGAGCTCAGAGGGGGCGAGGAACGGCCGATCGCCTCCGCACACCTGTGGAGGGGGTAGGGGGACAGAGGGGGGACAGGGGGGAAAGAGTAAAATCTGTAAAAGTCTATGGTGGCTGCTGTGTTTCAAATGACATCACAACATTCTATAAGTCAATCATATTTAACACAGATGGAGCAGGTGAAAGTAATTTTGATGTCCTATATCACACAAAATGGACTCTTGTGAGCTTTAAGTCATATTCTAATGTTGTTCCCTCCTCAAAAACAAACCTGGAGTTGTGTTTTGTTTCATTCACACATGAGTAACACTTTATTATTAGTCTGTCTACATCTTCAGAGCTCAAAATACTCTGTTCCACCTTGTGATGTCATGAGGTGGTAGTGTCCATCACCTTTTACCTTATTTCAGTAGAGATTGACAATTCCAGGACTGAAATTATCCAGTGAAGGTGTATGGAGTTTAAAAACACCGTGGAGCACTTCCTGTATTACCGCATGATGACATCACAAGGAGGAACAGAGTGTTTTCTGTTTGAGAGAAGAATTCTTAACAGAGATTTTAAAGTGAAATGTGCAGCGCACGTTCAGTGCAATTAGCACCACTTTAGAAGCTTTGTGAAACTGTGATATTGGACCTCTGGGGGGTAGTAATGAGCTAAAACTCTTTGTAACTGTATTGTTTAAACACCAAGCTAATCCTTACCTCCTCCATTTTTTTATTGTACAGATCTTTTGCTGCTGCGACGGCTGCTAGATTATTGGCTTCAGCTGTGGCCTGGAATGAGACAGTAAACAGAATTATCTCAAATCTAACATAATAATTAATATAGCATTTATTTATGTATGCATTCAGTTCTTGCTCTTGGTATTTCTGACCTGTAGCATAGACTTGGGGTGTGGCAGCTCTTCTCCCTGGTATATCTTGATGTAGGCCTGAAAAAACACAGGTTTGAGTTAGCGTTTGCCAGAGCCACAAGTGACACTGAGATTTCCTGTTCGTGTGTTGGACCTTGAAGTACTCGAGGAGCCCCCTGCAGGTGAGCTTACTGCCGTTGATCTCCTTCACGTCGATGTTCTCTGGACTCAGGAGCCACGGAACCAACACCTTCAGGTTGTTAATAAACTCTCCATCGATCTCTGGAAATATGCACAGATAAAACGTCTTTTAAACCTGAGAATCATTTGAGCTGACGACCAGGACCAGCTTCAACAAATGTAAACATATTACTCCACCTTGGATTCCACTGGAAGTGACATGTTTCTGTTCCAACTGCAACCAGTGGTCCAAGGTACTTAAGTACAAGTAATAAAGTACTGTACTTAAGTAAAATTTTGAGCTATCTGTACTTTATTTGAGTACATTTTACAATGCATACTTTTTACTTTTACTTCAGTACATTTGAGAGCAGTATCTGTACTTTCTACTCCACTACATTTTTTTTTACACAAAATTCATGAGGAAAATTAAGAAATATGTTTAATTTTGAATCAATATCTCTACATTTACACAAACAAACAAGAGTTGTGTGAAATACTTTTACTTTTTACTCTTTTAGTACATTTTTAAATGGATACTTAAATACTTTTACTTAAGTATTTTTTTCATTAGATACTTCTGTACTTTTACTTCATTTGTAGTTAATCCACCACTGTTGCAACTACAACTGCTGCAGCCTCTAAAATGAATCAAAAGTGGGGATGCACCAATATAGCTTTTTCAGTTCTGATACCGATTCTGATACTATGGCGAAGTATCTGCCGATGCCCGATATCAACGGATACCATCTTATTCTACTAAACAAAAACTGAACAAGACAGAACCAGACTCTGTTCATACAGCGGCTTACAAAAGTATTCATCCTCCTGGAACTTTTTCAAATTTTGTCAAGTCAAAACCACAAATTTAAATATTTTATTTTCATTTTATGTGAATAAGTAACACAAAATGGTAGTGTGACCAAACTGTGAAGCAGAAAGAAGATTATACATAATTTCCAGATAAAAAAAAAACAAAAAACTGAAAAGTGCAGCGTGCAAAAGTATTAAGCTTTGTGAGCTGCAGTTTTCAGATCTTGCCACAGATTCTCAATTGGATTTAGGTTCAGACTTTGACTGGGCCACATCTAACACATGAATATGTTTTGCTTTAAACCATTCCATTGTCAGTTTGGCTTTATGTTTATAATCGTTGTCCTGCTGGAAGGTGAACCTCCGCTCCAGTCTCAAGTCTTTTGCAGACTCCAACGGGTTTTTTTCCAAGTTTGACCTGTATTTAGCGCCATCCATCTTCCCATTGACTCTGACCAGCTTCACTGTTCCAGCTGAAGAAAAGCCCCCACAGCATGATGCTGCCTCCACTGTGTTAGACTGTGGGGATGGTGTGTTCAGAGTGATGTGCAGGGTTAGTTTTCCTCCACATGTAGCATTTTGCTTTTAGACCAAAAAGTTTGATTTTGGTCTCATCAGACCAGAGCTTCTTCTGCCACATGTTTGCTGTGTCCTCCAAATGACTTCTAGCGAACTGTAAACAAGACTTCTTATGGATGGTTTTAAACAATGGCTTTCTTCTTGCCACTCTTCTATAAAGGCCAGATCTGTGTAATGCACGACTAATAGTTGTCCTGTGAACAGATTCCTCCACCTGAGCTGTGGATCTCTGCAGCTCTTCCAGAGTCACCATGAGCCTCCTGGCTGCATCTCTGATGAGTGTCTTCTTGTTCGTTCTGTAAGTTTTGGTGGACAGCCATGTCTGAGTAGGCTTGCAGTTGTG
The DNA here is from genome assembly GCF_009829125.3 of Periophthalmus magnuspinnatus. NCBI lineage: Eukaryota > Metazoa > Chordata > Actinopteri > Gobiiformes > Gobiidae > Periophthalmus > Periophthalmus magnuspinnatus. The sequence goes on along the minus strand of NC_047147.1, from coordinate 389,746 downwards.
CCATATTCTTTCCATTTTTGGATGATGGATTGAACAGTGCTCCTTGAGATGTTCAACACCTGGGAAATCTTTTCAGATCCAAGCCCCACTGTAAACTTCGCCACGATTTTTTGTCTGACCTGTTTGGTGTGCTCCTTTGACTTCATTTTGTGGTTTGCTCCCCAACACTCTCTTAACAAACTTGTGTGTCCTTCACAGCATTTATACTGAGACAAGATTACACACAGGTCACAGTCAGGTCTTTCCAAAATCATCAGGCAACTTATAAAAGCAATTGGTTGCATTCAAGAAAAAGGAGGCTGAACACTTCTGCACACGGCACTTTGAAGTTTAAAAAAAAATTAAAAAATAGAAATCTTGTAAAATATTTCCTTCCACTTCAAAACACTTTTGTATTGCTCATTCACATAAAATGCTAAGAATATGACGTGACAATATGTGAAAATGTTCCAGGGGGATGAATATTTTTGCAAGCCACCGTATAAATGGACATCGCTAACCTGATAGCCGCTGCGTTACAAAAAGGAAGTGATCATGGGCGCACTTCTGGTTCCACTGACTCTGGCTCCAATTGATTTTCTATTGAAAAACTGAAAACTGCTGTCAGACTCATCATTTTGGCCTTAAATGTTCGTATTAACATGATCCTAGGGTTTTTATTTCACTATTGTTTCTGTAACTCAAGATATGAACATTAATAACAGACAAATCAGGCGCTTTCTTTCCCCAAGGTCACTCCCTCTAGTGTTACCAACAGGTTTGTTACTAAGTGCCCGCTCCCTGCTAAACCAGTGGTGCGGGCGGGAAGAGGCGTTACCTCCATCAGCCTTGCTCCGGATTGGCTCTTTGGTTCCTATGATACTCACGGTCGGAATTCCAAATATGGAACTCTGCTCCAAATTTGCCCCTATAACTGTTCTAGCCTCGATGAGCTTCATTTTGAGCTGAATGCTGAGGTGACGTCACACTCACTTAGTCCACTTCTTTATACAGTCTGTGGTCCAAACTGATCGAAATATCTAATGACTGTTATTTATCTCTCAAGTAATGACAGAACAGCTTTGTATAGATAAAACTTCTAATGATTTAGCTCAGACCTTTGATGCGTCCATCAAAGTGTGGGTTGGTGGCAACTTTGAGCCCAGGGTGAGGCATCAGGAAACAGGAGATGTTTGTGAAGCATGAGTGGATGTGTTTACGCACGTTCTGAAGCTCCTCGTGCTGGTTCTCTGAGATCTGGAGAGATTAAATCAAATAAAATTAAAATCCTGAAATCTTTATATAATTGTACCTTTAATATTTAAAACACTTCACAGTCTGACACTCACCTTGAGTCTCTTCTCCAGAAACTTCATGCCTCCCTCTTGTCCATAAGGAAACTCGTATGGAAAACTCCAGTCTCGCACCAGGAATATCATGGACTGAAGAAAAACATAAAGATGAATATATTTATAAATCAGAGCCACAGACTGTACAAAGAAATGGACTAAGGACTAAGTAAGTGTGACGTCACCACAGCGTTTGGCTCCAGTCAAATGAGGCTCATCGAGGCTAGCAGTTATAATGGCAAATTTGGAGCAGAATTCCGTATTTGGAATTCCGAGCAGAAGTATCATAGCAACCAAAGAACCAATCCAGAACAAGGCTGTTGAAGGTCATGCCCCTTTCCGCTCGCACCGCTGGTTTAGGAGGGAGCAGGCGCTTAGCAACGCTGTCAATCAAACCTGCTGCCAACGCTAGTTGCGAGTGACCTCTGGGAAAGAAGGCGCTTGATTTATCTGTTATTAATGCTCATATCTTGATTTACAGACACAATAGTGAAATAAAAACCCCAGGATCACGTAGAGCGGATCAATACGAACATTTTAAGACCAAAATGACAATAGCCTGATAGACTGAGAGCAGCAGTGACAGAGAGAGGGGACACAGCTTTTCACTGTAAAGTGAATTGGAGCCAGAGTCGATGGAGTCAGAAGTGAGTCCACGATCACTCTTTGGAACGCGGTGGCTAGCAGGTTAGCTAGATCCATTTATATATACAGTTAGCAGAGCAAAAGCACATTCAATTCACAACACAAATTACTTTTAATCCTGTACTTTTACCTGAAACGGTTTGAGAAAAGTCTCCTCCATCGCCAACCGACCGTATTCAGTGAAAAGCTACAAAAGAGATCATATTTGCTTTATACTCCATTTCATAAATATACTGTAAGTAGAAGTCAGTATTTTACCTGTAAATGCTGAAGGTCATCTTCTTGCACGTTCTGTGAGATGTTGTAAACCTGAAACACAAAATTAGATCTAGTTTAAAATAACACAGCTCACTATGTTTAGGTCACGTGACTCTGGTGTCCGTTTGAAAATAGTCTACAGGTTCAATTCTCATAAAACCATAGTAATAACCATGAAAGTTTTTGTCAAACTGGATCTCACGCAAACGGACTGGTTTCATCAGCTTTATGTCTGAGATGTGAAAAGTCTCGCTCTGTTAAAAGCTCGAGGTAAAGCAGCTAACGCTAGCACCTTTACACCATAGTGGTTTATTTCACAGGGTTTTATCCATAATCTGATCCACAGTGAGATAAACCAGAGCTTCATCTGCTTCATTCAGTCATATTGTTTCCAGTTAAAGACAGTCTCTGACCGCTGTTATTTTTCCAACCAAAAGCAAAGCATTGTGTGATATACTGACCGCAGAGTACAGCACTGGACACTACTTTTCAAGGTGCATTGTGTCAGCGTAAACGCTCAGTTGTCCAGTTCTGATCCATGGTAAAAGAAAAATGCAAATCTGTCAACTGGACAAATTGTTGTGGGAATGAAGACGTTTGGCTTCTCATCCAATTCTTCAGTTGTGGTTGGATTATTTCTACAGTTGTGGTCAGATTACTTCTTCAGTTGTGGTCAGATTACTTCTTCAGTTGTGGTCAGATTACTTCTTCAGTTGTGGTCAGATTGCTGCTAGACCCTGCCTTATATCTGTCTGAAGGGAGGAGATAAATACATTTTGTCCATTTGGCAGATTAGCATTTTTCTTTTACTAAGGTGCATTGTGGGAAATTTTAAGTGCACTATATTTTCACCGGCTGGTCGTTTGGACAGCACTAAAAATGGTGTGAGCCCTAAATAGCGCCCCCTGTAGGGAATAGTGTGGACAGTCATCAAACCTGCATGGAGCTGATCATGGTGCTGAGGGCAAACACTGTGGCGGAATCTCTGAGCGTCGACTGGCTGTCAAACGTGCCCTGAGTGTCCATCAACAACACTGCCACCTGTGAAACAGAAGGAAACAGACACAGTACACAGAGGTTTAAAAACAAGAGCAGGGTAAGAAATATAACTAAACACAGTCAGACACAAACTACTATTCACCTCAGCCAGATTTTCCCTGTATTACATTGTACTTTGCCATGACATATTCAAAACTAAACGCACAAATGTTGAACCCATAGTCTGTATAAAGACGTGGACTAAGTGAATCTGACGTCACCCACAGCGTTCGGCTCCAGTCAAATGAAGCTCATCGAGGCTAGCAGTTATAGGGGCCCATTTGGAGCAGATTTCTATATTTGAAATTACGACCGTTAGTATCATAGCAACCAAAGAGCCAATCCGGAGCGAAGCTATTAAAGGTAACACCCCTTCCTGCCCACATCACTGGTTTAGCAGGGACTGAGCGCTTAACAACGCTGTCAATCAAACCTGTTGCTAACGCTAGTGGGAGCGACCTCGGGGAAAGAAGCTGCCTGATTTGTCTGTTATTAATGTTCATTTTAAGAGGTCAAATTATAAACACAGTCTATGGTTGAACCTGATGATTTCTATTAGCGACTGGAGCCAGGAACTCACTGTATTACAACTGCATTTTAACAATAGAAATTTGATCGGTCCAATCCGTATCAAATACTATTGGTGTATAGAATGTTGTGATGTCACCTGAAGCCCAGCATTATGGACTCCAGAGCTGCTTTAAAGCTTCCAGAGAAGCAGAGGCATTGACATGTTGGTCACATGAACATAAAACTTTTTACACCATAATTTAGTGGCAAAACTTTTCCCAAATTCTTTATTGAAATGAATGGGATTCTGGGTGGATTAACTGGAAGTGCCACAAAGACAACACAGTTTAGTTACATTTATGGCAAAAGTGGTCAAGCCCAAATAAGGTCAATACATTTGTAAGTGTAAATATTAGTGTAAGCATAACTGTTTACCTTCCTCCCGTCTGGTTTATCAACTAAAAACACCTCGCTCCAGATCTGGATGCCTGTGGTCTCTCTCTCGGAGCCTCCTCTCCACGAAAATCCAGTCAGAGGCTCATCTGAGTCACCCAGCCAGTCCTCATGGGCCTGGGACTGGAGCCATGTGTTTGAAAACACATAAAAAATACATTTACGATACTTTTTTATGAGTGTATCTTCATTACAGCACAGTTCAATCCAAGTCACTGTGACCTCAATAATGCTTCAGTCTAGGCCTGTCATGATGACACATTCTGAAGTTTGATATATCGCTGAAGTTAATTTAAACGATAATAATGAAACTCATTTATGTCACTGACACAAAAACTCAAGAGCAGACTTAAACCACATAAACTATTATAAATGTACAATATTGTTTTAAAATCATTGCGGAATGAAACACTTTAGTCGTTAGTAAGTTATTTATTCAACCTTTTACACCTTAAATCTGATCATATAGTCAAAAAATAGCCAAATATTTCCCAGTATTGCAAAGAAAAAGTTCATACGATAAATACTGACCTAAAAAAATATAGTTTGAGCTTTTACATATTGAACGATAAGTGGATATAGTGATTATGGTGCCAGGCCTGCTTCAGTATAATAAATGAAGGAGCAGTCCCACTGGAGGTTTATAGACATGTGATGATGTTTTACTCCCAGATGGAGGAAAGATGGAGATTTTCTTGTTGATTACGTTGCATTTACCATGAAATATCCAAAAGGTAAACTCACAAATGCTGAACTTGATCATTTTTATGAGTGACTGGACACTGCACAACAACACAAATCTTCATTTTAACTATACAGATTTTAGCAGGCCCCATCTATATGAAATATTGTTGGTTAATAGAATGTTGGGATGTCATCTTAAACCCACCAATAGAATGTGAGGGTTAGGGTAACTCACGTGGTGATACATGTAGCGTAGCATGAAGTCCATGAGAAAGGACTTGCCCTTCCTGAACGCTCCGGCCACAGACACAGCCACCACCTCCAGATCCCTCACCGTGTTGTTCAGAAGGATCCTGGTCAGAGCGCTTTCGTCCAGCTCAAAGGTGTGGTCGTCTTTTACCAACAGCACCTGAACGGGGCGCGCCTTAGACTCCGCCTCCTCCTCCTCCGAGCTCCAGTCATATGTCTGCTTCTCGTTCAGGGCCCCTAGTGGAGGAGTTACACTGCGGTCAGCATTAATTCTGCACAAGTAGTTCCAGTAACAGTCCATTTCACTTTACATAAAAAAAACTGTCACCCCTTTCTCTAATCCTGGTGTTTTTATTTCACTATTGTGTCTGTAAATCAAGATATGAACATTAATAACAGACAAATCAGGCACCTTCTTTCCCTCACACTGGATTGGCTATTTGGTTGCTATGACACTCGTGGTCAGAATTCCAAATAAGGAACTTTGCTCCACATTGGCCCCTATAACTGCTAGCCTCTATGAGCTTCACTTGGAGCTGAACCGTGGTGACGTCACACTCACTTAGTCCACTTCTTTTCACAGTCTGTGGTAGGACTGCATGAGTTTGGGGGGAAAAAATCTCATAGCAATTTTTCTAACCAGTTTTTAAGTTTTTATGTTAATTTTGATTAAACTAAACCAAATGTGTGTCTCTGTTCTATGTATTTTTGTGGTTATATAAATGTTATCCTTTGCTCTTGTGTTCCCAGCTCCACACGGTTCATGTTGTATGTAACTGCGTGCATGGAGCTGCGTGCATGGAGCTGCGTGCATGGAGCTGCGTGCATGGAGCTGCGTGCATGGAGCTGCGTGCATGGAGCTGCGTGCATGGAGCTGCGTGCATGGTACTATGTGCATGGCACTATGTGCATGTGGCTATGTGGATGTGACTGCGTGCAAAATTTGAATGAATGCAATTAGCAAATCACAAAAGTGCCATCATTTCCTCCACAAACAACAAAATCTCTTGTTTTATTCTGCATAAAAACTGCTGACCCTGTAGTTTAAATCTGTACAAACATACTCTGAAATGCCCCTGTGTGTCAGATGCCTTCCCTGTGTCTCAATGGGGTTTCATTCTGTATAAAATCTGCTCATCCTGTACTTCAGAAACATGATTCTTATATTAGTTTGTCAGGTCAAATTTCAGTCTTTTTGTCAGTTCTTATGGGTGCATTTAAAATGTGAACTTAGAATATTATTAAAACATAAATCACAAATCTAAGGGCAATGCTTATCAGAAAAATCTTGATAACAGATTATTCTCCAGCTGTACACTGGAGTTTTATGATGGTAAAGTTATAGAGTGAGACACAGGAGACAGCTCTGACGCACTGCCTGATGTCTGTGTTCTCAGATGGGACCAGAGCTCTGTGTGTGCGTCGGGTCAGTTTAAACGCTGTGTTCTCAGATGGGACCAGAGCTCTGTGTGTGCGTCGGGTCAGTTTAAATGGGAAAATATTGATCTTAACAGGAAACAGTAATGCACCGGCCGGCCCCTTTCAAATGAATGGTGCTTTAAGCTGATTACAGGAAGTGAACTTACTCCAGCAGGACTGAGTGATCGCACCAGCAGTGACGCACACGGAAAAGATGTAGATACAGCTACATCTAGTGACGGGACTTTTGGCTCTTTTATGGGATCCGAATCTTTTGGAGAGCCGTTCAAAACACTAGGTCTTTTACTATTTATTTCTATGACAGAAGCCAATGTGAGAACCCATTTTATCTATAAGCTGAGGATCAGATGTGTCTAAACTGGCTCAAAGTGAGAGTGGGAGCAACTTTACCCTTTGGAATTATGCAGAATCTAAACAAAGCAGTGCAATTTGATAATAACAGTGGCTCAGTTGGTAGAGCATTTCCCCACTGATCTGAAGGTTGGCAGTTGAATCCTGGTCTCAACATAAACATCATTGGTTGAGCGGCCAGATCCACTGACCCACAGGTCGGTGGAGAGACTCCAGCTCCCTCAGATGAATGCTGTCATTGTGTCCTTGGGCAAGACGCTTAACCCACCTTGTCCCCAGTGTCTGTGTACACTGGTGTATGAATGTGGGTGTGAATGGGTGAGTGAACGTGTGAGTGGGTCCTTAATGTAAAGTGCTTTGAGAGACTTGAAGGTGGAAAAGCGCCAAATAAAAATGCAATAATTATAAAACAAAATATTATTATGATCCCAAATATGTTTTTTGTGCTCTTCCTCGTGTCACCTGCTCTGATTCTTGTGCTGGTTCAGCATTAATCAGAATAAAAAGAGAGAGAGAGAGAGAGAGAGAGAGAGAGAAAAAAAGATTCGGTTCTTTGAAAAAAATGAGATCCGGTTCCAACTGTTCACATTAAGGAACTGTTCAAAAGAGCCGACTCCTATATCAAGTTCACGTTCAGTATATTGGGAAGATTTTTCTTATTTTAGTTGCAAAATGTTTTGTGAGCCGTGCAGGTGGATAACTTCTGTGGATAATTACTGCTTCATTCAGCTGTTTATTTGTTGCAGTTCATGGCTTTTAATGAAACAGTCTATTTAACCTCGTAAGGACTGAGCACATTAGAGACCAGTATAGCTCACCTAGACTTTTATTCTTTTTTAGCCATAAAAATCATGTTAAAGGAAGTATCAGAATGTACTGCATATTTTTACACAACTACCTCGATTTTACATATCTATCCTTATTCTTGCTTTGATGCATCGAATAACTGAGAAAATTCCCACGGCAGCTGTGCTCTGATTGATCATCGGGGACAACGTAAGCAGATTACTGTAATGACAGTAAAATATTTAAATAGCCGTTTGAATTTACATGAAAGCACACTTGGTTGCATAGTTACAGTAATGGAAAGTCCGCAACCCCGCTCTATCGCCGATGATAGCATCAGCAACAATAGGGTTAAAAACTTTTTACTGGGATTATCTTGCTGTATTTTAATCAGTGGTTTAAAATAGTTTCAATATTATTGTTTATCACAGCATATCTCTATAGTGATATATTGTGCTTCAAAATATGTTTCATTGCTGAACATTGCTGTAACTAGGGCCTAAGCACTAGTTACAGCAAAGTTCACAACAACTACGAGTGGGAGATCTATACAAAAACAGAGTAGAATTGTGTTCTGAAGATGTCGAGTATATTGTCTATAAATTAATCATTTAAAATACAGCAAGTTAGCAACAGGTTTGATTGACAGCATTGCTAAGTGCCCGCTCCCTGCCAAACCAACAGTGCAGGTGGGAAAGGGCGTTACCTTCAACAGCCTCGCTCCGGACTGGCCAAATATGAAATCTATGGAATGGATTGGCTCCAGATGGGACAGAGGACACCAATCATCGTTGCTAAATTAAGGAGACAACTGAAATACGGAAACATGTCCACGGGACTATAAACTAGGACGAGAGGGCTGTTTTACTCTCACACACCCGCGATACTGTCCTAAGGAAGTCGGACTGCAGGTGGCGCTGTCGTCCTGCCTCTACCAGTAGTAAGACAGCGCCTATTTCAATCAGCTGACCAGACACGTCACAGCAACATCACATGATTACTCTGAGGCGCTAGTGCGCTATTCAAACTGTCAAACTAACAAACAATCTAAACCTTGGATTGGGAATAGAATCTATTAAAATACTTGCACATAATGATTTTAAATATTAGTATTTACTGCTAATGTTAACGCTTAACTGTTAGTCTTATAATGTAACTTTAATTAACTTTTTTGGTTTATTTTTAAGTTTATTTTAAGCTATTATCTATTATCTTGTTTTATTGCATGTTACCATTTTCCTGCTGTTCTTGAACTGTGCGGTGCAATACTGGAATTTCCCCACGGTGGGACTAATCAAGGTTTATCTTATCTTATCTTTTAATGGTTGTTCACCTGCCCAGGAAGTGCAGATGGAAAGTAGCAGAAGCTAAATGTGGTACAAATCATCTTTTCTTTTGCAAGATGAATACATTTGTATGCGGTCCCTGACAAACAAATAGGAAGGAGGAAGAATGGCAGGATATTGTCAACATTACATAGCCTATATCATAGTCCAGGGGTCTACAACCACTCTCTAAAGAGCCTCTTTAAAGCCCCCAGTGCAGCTCTTTGCACTTTGATTGAGAAACATTTTTTTGATGTTCTTTATGTATTAAGTTTGTATTTGACAGTGATTGTACCACACCAAAGAGTATTCATTATATTGAAATCATTTTTTTATTTTTTTTTATTTTTTTACTATTCATCTGAGCAAATCCCATGTATAAATATTACACATAAAATGTACCAGACTGCAGGAAATTGCATATAATTTGCTTAAAACCCCCAGACACCCTAAAAACACAAAGTCCACAGAGCCCACATAAATACAAAATGTTGCATATTCTTTATAATGTGTTAATAGATGCAAACAGTGGACTTTTAAATTGAGTGATAGACCACTTTGTCTCGTTACTTGTAATAAACATATGGTTCTTTCTGATATACATTTGGTTTGAAACTGGCCGGTGTGACTCTTCTGCTGTTAAACATTGCAGACATCTGTGTAATGCCTCAGTCTCCAGGTCTGATCCATCGCAAAAGAAAAATATAAAATCTGTCAACTGGACAAAAGGTCTTTTGAGTGAAGACATTTGGCTGCTCATCCAAGTCACTTCTTCATTTCTGGTCAGAATGCTGCTGGACACTGCCTTATATCTGTCTGACAGGAGGAGCTAACTACTGAAACTGATAGTGAACTCTATCCTCAGGCCCAAAGTAAAACAAAGAAAAAAATAGGGCTAGCCAGGATGCTAATAGCCAGGATGCTAATAGCCAGGATGCTAATAGGTGTGAAATCACTCATTGGGGGCTTGAATGACTATGGTAAGTATGACTCAGGCACAGCGCACACTTAGTGTAGCACAATAGACCTAGCCAACAAACAGAAACTAGAGACGAAACTGTTTACAGTTTCAGTGTAGTTAGCTCCTCCCTTCAGACAGATATAAGACAGTGTCCAACAGTAATCTGACCAGAAATGAAGAAGCAGTTTGAATGAGCAGCTAAACAACATTACTCCTACGATGTTTTGTCCAGTTGACAGATTTGATATTGTCTTTAGTTGCAGACCTAGTGTCATGGCTCGACAGGAGACTCAATGAGAGTTCAGTGAAGAGTAAACCCCCACGAGCATCTAAGATAACCAGCGCCGGGAAGTAACTCAACACGTGTACTGAGAATACGAGTTCTGAATACACATTTTGAGTATGTGTAATCTGGTAGAGTTACTGTTTCATTTGGTGGTACTCAGATTATAGTTACTTTAGTAAATTATAGCATACTTTTAGGCGATTTTGCCTTTTGACTTTTTAACAATATTGGAGATTTATAATAGTTTTTGTGGTTTAAATCTGCTCTTGGGCTTTTGTGTCAGTGGCGTAAATTAGTTTCAGTATTCTCCTTTATTGTCTGTATTTACCTCAGCGATATATCAAACTTCAGAATGTGTTAATGTGACAGGCCTGGATAAACTATTACATAACAAACATGTCAGCAAAAATAAATCTGTTTGTAATTATAATCCATGTTTTTACACTATGATACAACGCAGCTCAAAGTGAAAGTACTCCGAGTATTCTGAATACAGTACTCTGATTGGCCCATGTAACAGAATGCAGTACAAATTACATTTCAGTTCGGGTATTTAGTATTTTAAAAGTATTTTCAGTGTATTTCTCCCATCACTAAAAATAACCTTACATATCAATCTATCAACGTAAGTATAAGTATATAAGTATAAGTATTGTCAAATGTATAGCAATCGTCATTACATTCAGATACCACAGATGCCCCTTTAATACACTGGCATTATAAGGCAAAATGTACTTCCCCCTGAAGCTGCTGCCAGAGTAATAAGGCAAGTTCATGTGAGGTTTTCCCCTCTGCATCTGACAGCCTCACCCAACACCAGGCTGAAAGAACAGCTTTACCTCCTGAAATCCCCCAAAACATCATATTTAATAAGGACCCTTTTGGTATAACAACAGAACAGATGAAGTGCAAGCCAATAACATTGTAAAAACATCTCAGAATTATCTTTTAACCGCAAAGGTGGATGATGAGCTGTTTACTGATGCAATATTATATAACAGCTTACAGTATGCTCCAGTTGGCAAATACTTTTTCAGCCTATACACATGTTATCACTGTATTTTTATTTAGAATCGGCTTTGGAATGTACCTCTGCTATTTACAATCATTATTAAAGGGAATTTTGTGTGTCGGAAAATACACGTTCACTGGATGAACATATGAATAAGGCCCGGATTTTGTATTTTAGCAACAAAAAAGCAATATTTTTGTACAACTAAGGCGATTGAAATCGCCTTAGTTGTAAGCATTAAACGTATTGTTTAACGATGTGCAGAGTCTTAAATGTGATGATAGCAGCTCTGTGTATAAATCATGAGTTAAATCTGTGATTGGCTGCAGTTCTGGCCTGATCGCGTCGCTAAAATGAAAGAGAATATTCAAATACAGGTACGCACATTCGCCCCAGCTGTCGCGGTCCTTGCTTTGCTTCACCATGGCTTGTCCTGGGGGTTTTTTCGGGTTGGATTTTGGGTTTAGTCCGCTGCAGACATGGGTGTAGCTCTGGGAGGGTGCCCTGGTCTGAAGGAGGATGCTCAGGGAAAATGATGAAGCCTTTTCTTCCCAAATACAGCTGTAGTGTTTGGTTACGTCGATAGAGGGCGCCAGAGCTGTAGTGTGTGTTTGTGTCGATAGAGGGAGCCAGAGCTGTAGTGTGTCATGTTATTTATTTATTTATTTATTTATTTATATTTATTTTGCCTTGCCTTGCCCTTTGTTTGCTATTTTCAGTCCTGGGCAGGTGTAGTTTCTGGGCAGGTGCAGTCCCTGGGCAAGTGTAATTCCTGGGCAGATGCAGGTCTTAGGCAAGTGCAGTCCCTGGGCAAGTGAACACACATAATATACATTTCATTACAAATTACATTATAAGACAAACAGTTCATCATTAACATTAGCAGTAAAATACAATAAAATGTTCCCATGTCTAGTACAGTATGTTTCCTACAGTCCGAAGTTTCAGAGTCTGGAGCTGATTCCACTGTCTGATGGTTTTAAAATGCATACATGATGCAAGTGCAATTTAATACAATGCTGTGGAACCTTCTAGACAAAGGAATAACATATCTATGGAGACTGAAGCAGGTGGCATCCCCCCACCAAAATAGTTCCATAAATAGTTCCATAAACAGTTCCACAGTGCGCCTTAAACTTACCCACTGCAATACCAGTTTGAGCCGCCAGATAGAGCCATTTACACGCATTTACACGACTCAAAGGAAGTGAGAGAACGAGTCTAAACGTTCACTAAAATCATAATCTGTTATTTTAAATAAATGCAAATCATAATACTGCTGTAACCACCGTACACGTTCATGAAGGTTTTGAATATTTCGACATTATAACTTTTTATACCAATTACAGAGCACTGATTAACTTAAAAATCCATACTTATATTAAATAAAAAAATAGTTAAAAGCCGTATTTTAAAAAGGTTGTAGGTTAAATAAACAAAGATGCAGTCCCTTTGAGTCCGTGTCCTGTGGTGTTCATGTGCAGCAGGAGCAGTGCACTGTGTCCTGGAGTTGACAGATTAACACTGAGACTCGGCTCTCGGGTCTTTTACATCACTTATGAGCCACTTTCAAGCGCATATTTTAACACTTTTTCTACCTTTTAAAATGTCTTGAGGCTTTGTTTAAACTGTCAGCTTCGTGCGATGTCTGGTCAAAGTAAAAACTGGACTAAACTGGGTCGAAAAGTCTGTGGGTTTTTTGCACTGGAGGAATAAGTTTGATCCAACTACAATAACAGCTACAACAACTCCAACTACAGCAGCAGCAGCGCGGATTTCCTCGACAACAGCGCACGATTCTTGGATTTTCGGGGGTTTAATTCGACGTTTTCTTCAACTTGTATGGTATAAACATATTAGACATGCGAGCCATATTGATTTGCAACCTTAAAGCCGCAAAAGGTAAGAAAAAATAACTTAAAACTGAAGCTAAAGTTGATGCATGCTACTTAGCATTAGCCTCCTGATGCTAAGCCACAACTACAACAACCACTGAGGCACAAAACTGGCACAAAACCAACACAAACTCACATTATCCGTGTTTATTTAAACTTATACAACATTTAACTTAACTTAACTTAAGCTTAAATTAATTTAATTCGCAGTTTTAACTTGACAAATGGGTGAAATCATGTTAAAGTCCCCCTAAATGGCTCTAATAAATCATATTGATTGAGTTTGTTAGCAGGACAAAGTGTGTATTGTGTATCAACCCAAAACATGAGCTTAGTAACTTTAAACTTAATTTTGTCAATATTTAAAGCAGCTTAAACATATTTAGCACTTGTATGAACACAGGTGGATCGTTTTGGCACACAGTTGTTGTTTTAAAGCTACTAAACTAATCAAAACATGCCTCATTTAATGAAGACTTTGTTGTTGTTGTTGTTGTTTTACATTTTAATGCACTTATGAAAAGCACTTTGGTTCAGTTTTTGCTGTTGTAAAGTGCTATACATAAAAGTTTGATTGATGATTTCTTGCTTCTTTCTTGCTTCTTTCTTGCTTCTTTCTTGCTTCTTTCTTGCTTCTTTCTTGCTTCTTTCTTGCTTCTTTCTTGCTTCTGTTGTGGATTTGCTCTCATTGATTTGTGCTTAAATGATTTGCAAACAGTGACTGCCACATTCTTGTTTGACAGATGTGGTGGTATGCTGCAAAAATGTAAATATTTTTTATTTGGGGCCCCTTACTTTATATGTAGGTTAAGCTGTGACGCACATAAGTGGAGGAAGCAGATATATTTCAGTTCTAGTATCCTATCTATTTACAATTAGTGATGTATGAATTTGCACTAGATGTGTTTATGTTCTCTGTTGGCTAAAATTTTTCTTGTTTTTCCAGGATATGAATCCAGAGGAGGTACTATCTGAGTGACTTCTACCTGCGGTAACCAAATCCAAGCCGTTTTGTGGGATATTTAACTAAATGTAAAGGAATTTTTTGGGAAAACGATGGATATTTTTCCTCGTCCAAGCAGCGAGATACAGAGGAGGAATCCGCAGCACGACTTTGAGCTTATTCAAAGGGTGGGAAGTGGCACCTATGGAGACGTATACAAGGTAAGCAGGTTCTTCACACACGGGCGATTAGACCTACAATTGTGATAGCATTAGGGTTGTGTTGGAAATCAGATAGTAATAAAAACTAGTGTTGAAATTAGATCCTCATTTGAGCAGGTATCAATACAAAAAGTCCCATTCAAGAACAGAATCCTGAATATGTTTATAATGCACAAAGTGCAACATTTAATGTGCAAAATCACAGTATATTGTCTAAAGAAAGAGTGTTTTTATTTTCGTCGTGATATCAGAATCGGTATTGGGTATGGAGTCCTTAGCATCAAAATCTAGTTTGAAATTTTAATATTGTAACAACAATACTACATTTACTAATCAGACTGTGTAAGAGTAAAGACTTAACAGAAAAACTAAACCAAGACCAATTCAAGCCTAATGTAGGACCTAATAAGGAAAAACAATAATACAATCTACCTTTGTCTGTTTTTTGTCACATTTCTGTAAAATGTCAAACTGAGTGTTGTTTTAATGATCTCTTTCCTTGCGATATCAATATTTTTGCGATATGTTGTGCCACTGTACTGGAGATCACATGACTCAGACTCATCAGACTAAACTATGCCCTTTTAGTGTTTGTTTTTGAGGAGGCTGAATACACAGTCAACATGCAGGACAGTGAACATGCTTTACTCCAACATGGGGCTGATACATCACAATCCATTCGAAATTACAATTCCGATTGGGTTGTGTCTCAATAATCACTGTATCGACTGGACTGGAGCTGAAGCTTTATACTTTGGGGCTCAATGAGGAATTTTTCTTTGCAAAATCAGGAAGATTTTTGTTATTTTTGTTACAGTACACTAAGATTTAAGCTGTACAGGGTTGAATAAGTCACTTCTATGGCTAATTATTGCTTCATTTGCCTGTTTGTTTGTTTTAAGAATGCCATTTATTTGAAAATGCTTTTGTTGGCATCATCTTGCTGTATTGTAATTGTATCAGTGGCATAAAATAGTTTCAATATTTTCGTTTATTGCAGTTTATCTCTATAACGATCATTCTTCAAATTTTGTTATCGTGACAAGCCTATGATTGAATAGCCACAATGATGTTGATACCGATTGTTTAGAATCCAGAAGAACCAAAGGCTGTTATATTGGGCGGATTGTGATTAATTTCCTTAAGTTACTGCAACCTCTCCCCAAGCCCTTTTTTTCACCACAAGCCTTTAAGAGAGCTAATTCCTAATAAATAAATGGTGTGATTCAGATTAAAATTTTGTCCTTAATCTTTTTGTTGCTGTTCCAGCACAGTTTTTTGAAACTTTAAGAGATGTAACTCACCAAAGCATGAGTCCATCCATCCATCCATCCATTTTCTTCCGCTTATTCGGAGCTGGGTCGCGGGGGCAGCAGTCTAAGCAGGGACTCCCAGACTTCCCTCACCCCAGACACGTCCTCCAGCTCCTCCGGTGGGACCCCAAGGCGTTCCCAGGCCAGCCTAGAAACATAGTCCCTCCAGCGTGTCCTGGGTCTTCCCCGGGGCCTCCTCCCGGTGGGACATGCCCAGAACACCTCCCTAGAGAGGCGTCCAGGAGGCATCCTGACCAGATGCCCGAGCCACCTCAACTGGTTCCTCTCAACGTGTAGGAGCAGCGGCTCTACTCCGAGCTCCTCCCGTGTGACTGAGCTCCTCACTCTATCCCTAAGGGTGCCCACAGCCACTCTGCGGAGGAAACCCATTTCAGCCGCTTGTATCCGCGACCTTGTCCTTTCGGTCATTACCCAGAGCTCATGACCATAGGTGAGGGTAGGAACGTAGATTGACCGGTAAATCGAGAGCTTTGCCTTTGGGCTCAGCTCCTTCTTCACCACAACGGACCGATACAGTGACCGCATCACTGCAAAGCATAAGTCTTTTTTTTAATTTTTTTTTTTAAATTCAAACATAAACACATCAAAAACATGTTAGGAAATTTTGTCCCAAATTTTTGTTAAATCTGTCAACTGGACAAAATCTTGTACAAGATTTGTCCAGTTGACAGATTTAACTTCGTTGTTTGCTATGGATCAGACCTGGACGACTGAGGGTCTACACAGACAACAATCGATCATGTATTTTTCCCCTCGAAAACCTGCGAACACTGTAGCAACCCCTCATACAAAAACCCACTCACATTTCAGTCTTTTCTCAAATGCTTCTCGAAAATGTGAACATTGAAAACAGTTTGACTATAAAAACATAAATTGTGAATCAAATAGTTGTTGATGTTTTTTGTTCAGCCTTACTCTGACACTGCTGTTGTGTCCTAGAGCAAGACACTTCCCTGTATGTAATCTTTTGATGACAACACGATTCCCTCAGTCTGGATTATAAACTCAGTTAGGTATCTAGAGTTGTGTTTTGCTTCATTCCCACATGTTTGAGTAACCTTTTATTATTGGTCTGTCTAAATCTCCAAAGCTCAAAATGCTCTGTTCCACCTTGTGATGTCATCATGTGGTAATACAGGTAGTGCTCCACTGTGCTTTTAAACTCCATACACCTTCACTAGATCATTTGGATCCTTTCAGTCCTGTAATTGCCAATCTCTACTGAACTAAAGGTAAAAGGAGCTGTTAACTTGAAAACTACCACTTCATGACATCACAAGGTGGAACAGAGCTTTGGAGATGTAGACAGACTACTATTAAAGTGTTACTCAAACATGTGTGAATGAAACAAAACACAACTCCAGGTCTGTTTTTAAGGAGGTAACAGCATTAGAACATGGATTAAAGCTACAAGAGTCACTTTTGTGTGATTATAGCTTTAACTCACTCAGAGATCAGGAGTGAAGGGAGGAGACAGGTTGACCACTCTGCCACAGTAACGCATGGAAAACATGCACACTCCCCATTCTCCTCACTGATGCCTACAGTTCCCTTTGTGTTTGTCAGGTGAGCTCTCTCCTTGTTGTCTTGGCCTTTGTGGTGCACATTGGACTACTGCATATTTCAGTCACCTGAGAGTTTACATAATGTTCTTCACATCTTTCACCTGTTGTTTCCAGGTAGAACAGGTGACTCTATAAAAGCCATGTAAACAAACCCGTTCTTCTATTTTGATGAGTCTCCAATTGTTGATTTAATGTTGTGGGGGAATGCCGGTTGTAAATCTAAATTATAGTTTTGCACCAATCAGGAAGCAGTTTGTGAAGAAGATGAAAGATGTTGTCAAAATGAGAGGAAGTCTTATTGATGACATCATACTAATGAGCCAAAACAATGTCCAAAACAACACAAGAAACACAGTTTTATGAGACTTTAAACATGATTTCAACAAAATAAATCTGTTTGTTATGTTTGTATTTGTCAAATAATGATCTCTGAGGACACTAGAACTCCCCCATGGGATGCATAGAGTATGTATATATAAATGGACATAGCTAACCTGCAACTCACCATGTTCCAAATAGGAAGTGATCATATGGGCACACTTCCAGCTCCATCGACTCCAATTTACTTTACATTGAAAATCTGTGTCCCCTCTCTCTGTAACTGCTGCTGTCAGACTCGTCATTTTGGTCTTAAATGTTCACATTAACTCTACATGATCCCGGGGTTTTTATTTCACTATTGTGTCTGTAAATCAAGATATGAACATTAATAACAGACAAATCAGGCGTCTTCTTTTCCCTGATTGAAGTGAATTGGAGCCAGAGTTGATGGAGCCAGAAGCACACCCATGATCGCTTCATATCTGTCGACTAGCAGTTTAGATATGTCTATTTATATAAACTGACAGAAGAAAAGGCCTTCCCCAATCACTCATTCATACTGGGCCGATATAATACCCACAAAAGTTCCAGAATGTCACTTTATACACTTAAATTTTTCCATTCTCATTGTTAACCAGCACTTTTTTGCATACACGATATAGTCATTTATATTCACCTTTTGCGTCTGTTTAAAATGTCCTTCACGAGCTTCTACTCTTTGATAATTTGTGATAATCTCTTGCCCAAGGACACAACAATAGCACGGTGCAAGCAGGATTTGAACCCGCAGACGACTGAGCCGCTGTTGACCCTGTATGAAGCAAACGTGGCTCGATCGATATAAACTGAGAATATAAAGGTCTCTCTCCTCTCCCTCCTCCTCCCTCTCTCCCTCTCTTTGTCCTCCCTCTCCTCCTCTCTCTCCTCCTGTCTCTCCCTCTCCTCCTCTCTCTCTCCCTCCTCCTCTCTCTCCCTCCTCCTCTCTCTCTCCCTCCTCCTCCCTCTCCTCCTCCCTCTTTCCCTCTCCTCTCACTCTCCTCCCTCTCCTTCTCTCTCCTCCTCCCTCTCTCCCTCTTTCCCTCTCCTCCCTCTCTCCCTCTTCTCCCGCTCTCCCTGTCCACCTCCCTCTCTTTCTCTCCCCCTCTCCTCCTCCCTCTCCACATTCCTGGATGGATGGATTTAAAATAAGTTGATGTGTTTCTTGTGTGTTCTTGATTTCGTCTCATTCGTTTTCATTTAAATACTATAGAACTGTGATTAGTGCAAAAATGAACTTGTTTTGAGACCGTGTAATCCCTCTTTCATCCAGCAGGGGCTCATTGTTGAGAAGGATGTGATCAAGGCGTTTTGTTTACTAGCTAACATCATTATGGGTCCTTATGCTCCTACTTGTGAACTTGGGAGTAGAACTAGTCCCAGTGTTTCAGGCCAGTACCATCAAATGTAAAATGGCTTCTGGATGGGAGCCAAAACATTTTGATCGCAAAACGGTATCCAGACCACCTTTGAAATTAGGGAGACTAGGGATATATATGTTCAAGTAATGGCCACATCAAGTAATTTTCTCCGTCCACGGTGTCTGAGGCGTCTGCCCTCAAATGCAGAGGCGCCCGACTAGAGGCCACAGCAGAAGGCCAAATATCGGATATTGTATTCCTTCAAAAATCCCTAGTTGAAACCCTCTCAACAGCAAAATGGTTGTTTTTCACACTGCAAAGATGCGCTTTAAGGAATTTTTTACTCGATATTCAAATGCTGTATATCAACACAAACACATGCAGCGTTTGGAGCTGTTTTTCCCTCTGCACGTTGTGACTTTAGATGTGCTGTTATTGTATCTGCAGGCATTTTGTAATGTGATATAAAAGTGTTACCGTGGTAGTCTCCTGTGCAGTCCCCTGTGTGTTGATTAGCTGTAAACATGAGACACATGAAGACTTCCTGTTTGCATCGTCACTTCTGCTTTTGACTCAAGTCACACATGAAGCTGCAGGTGGAGAGAAAGTTCAACTGGTGTAGATGCTACAACAGTTAACTTCCATTTTCACTTTTGTGGAAAACACAAACATTTAAGATAAATACAACTTTTACTGGCTTAAAGACATGAAAAACTACTTTATATATTTAAAAACTCTTTGCAGCAGTCCAAAGTTACTCCTCACTTACCTTATGCATTCAGAGCATCATAATTACTCACAACAATGAGTTTATAAGCACTTTTCAATAACTGCCAGAGACCAGAAAGGAGTTTTGCTGTGACAGTAACGCTAACAGCAACTAGCATGCTAACAGGACACTTCCTTATTATCAGACAAAATAACACTTTATAATTGGATGCAGACAGCACACATCGGATTATTTTGACCTCAAGAGCTGCTTATAAAATATATCTTTACAGGGGTCAGACACATTTTTCTTTTCTTGTTTTTATTGTAAAACTGTTGCTGAACTTTTTGTTAAACCAATATTCATTTCATGTTTTTGAGTAGTATAATCCAACTACATTAGGCAAGGCAAGGCAAGTTTATTTGTATAGCACAATTCGTACACAAGGTAATTCAAAGTGCTTTACAGAATAAGAAAGACATTAAAATCACACAAATCAAACATAAATAATCACAAATAATCATCATAAAATCAACATTAAAAGAGAAGAGTGCAGAATAAAAACCTGTCAGTCATATGCACAGCTAAACAGAACTGTTTTGAGTCTGGATTTAAACATTGTCAAAGTAGAGGCCTGTCTCACATCTTCAGGAAGACTGTTCCAAGTTTTAGCTGCATTAGCGTCAAACAATACTATGAGAAAAAAATCCTTTGGGTCTCAATTGAAGTCAAGACTACCAGCAAGTCTACACCAGGACTACACTGAGCTTAAACCAGCCTCCTTCCTCATTCTCCTCAGGATTAAAAGGCATCCCGTCTTGACCTGGATTCAACGAGAGCCAAAGCTTTGTGTCTCCAACAACACTGGCATTGAAGTAAACAAGAAGAATTATCAATCAAAAAATGTTACTTTCATTTACTCAGTCATCACGTTTATAAAAATCAAACTGTCTGAAGGAAAATGTAATTTCATATCACAATGAAAAGAGATTTATCAGTTTGACCCATAGACTGTTTATATAAATGGACAAAGCTGTGTCCCCTCTCTCTGTAACTTCTGCTCATACTCGTCATTTTGGTCTTAAATGTTCGTATTAACCCTCTACATGATCCTGGGGTTTTTATTTCACTATTGTGTCTGTAAATCAAGATATGAACATTAATAACAGACAAATCAGGCACCTTCTATTCGCGATGGTGCTCCTGCTAGTGTTAGCAAGAGATTTGATTGACAGCGTTGCTAAGTGCCCGCTCCATGCTAAATCAGCAGTGCAAATGGGAAGGTGCAAATGGGCATTACCTTCAACAGCCTCACTCTGGATTGGCTCTTTGTTTGCTATGATACTCGCTGTTGGAATTCCAAAAATGGAACTCTGCTCCAAATTGTCCCCTATAACAGCTAGCCTCGATGAGCTTCATTTGGAGTTGAGTGCTGTGGGTTATGCCACACTCACTTCTTTATACAGTCTGTGGGTTACATACACTATACGCTGCCTGGCCAAAAAAAGTTGCCACCTGGATTTAACTAAGCAAATAGATTGGGGTTGCTGCAGTTCTAGGTCCGGTCTAAGTTCAGCAACAGGCTGTGCTCAAAGAATGAGATCAGCTGACTATCTGAATATACTGAATGACTGGGTTATTCCATCAATGGATTTTTTCTTTGGGCTCAAACTGTGAAAGAGTGGTTCAGGGACCATGAGACATCATTTCCACACATGGATGGGCCACCACAGAGTCCAGACCTTAACCCCATTGAGAATCTTTGGGATGTGCTAGAGAAGACTTTGTGCAGATCAGACTCTACCATCATCAATGCAAGATGTTGGTGAAAAATTAATGCAACACTGGATGGAAATAAATCTTGTGACATTGAAGAAGCTTATCCAAACAATGCCACAGCAAATGGGTGCTGTAATCAAAGCTAAAGGTGGAACAACCAAATATTAAAGTGTGTGACCTTTTTTTTTGGTTGCAATTTTTTTGGGGGGTCAGACAGTGTATATGGCTCTGTTTATACAATCATGGAACTAATGATTTTCTAGCCCAGATAATACATTTTGTCATTCTTTTTACAAAAGTTAACAGCTGTGAACTTTACTATAACTTAAAATATATTTGTGGGTCTTTATGCATTTGTAAATAATAATAATAATAATAGCAGCAGGACATATATCTGCTATCTGTATCAGGCCCTCGCTGATCCTTTGAATGACATTGTGCTCTTTTCTAACAGACTTGTCTTGTGTGTTTTTCAGGCGAGAAACATCCAAACAGGGGAGCTGGCTGCAGTGAAGATCATAAAACTAGAGCCAGGTACCATCTGTTTTTCTCATCAGTCTGTGTAGTGGAAACTCTGTGTTGAGGCCAGCTCAGGTCTGTACGAGAGCACATCTAACAAGGGAGCACTGTGAAGGCGGCCAGCTTAGAACAGTCTTGCTTTATGGTTTTTGTGCCAGAGGTATAAATTAGTTTCAATATTATCTTTTATCATCTATTAGCATCAACATTATATCGCTCTTCAAATTTTGTTATCGTGACAGGCCTAATAACAGCTGCACTAACACAACTGCGGCACTAAATTGACAGTGGCGCTAACATGACAACTTCGCACGATACAGTGTCGGACAGGCAAAAGTTATAGGGGCCAATTTGGAGCTGAGTTTCATATTAGCAATTCCGACTACGAGTATCATAGCAGTCGAAGAGCCAATCCGTCCCGTCCACACTGCTAGTTTATCAGGGAGTGGGTGCTCAGCAACACTGTCAATCAAACAGGTTGCTAATGGTAGCAGGAGCAACTTCGGGGAAAGAAGGCACCTGATTTGTCTGTTATTAATGTTCATATCTTGATTTACAGACACAATAGTGAAATAAAAAAAAAACAGGATCATGTTAATACGGGTTAATACGAAGATTTAAGACCAAAATGACGAGTCTGACGGCAGCAGTTAGAGAGAGGGGACACAGTTTTTCAGTGTAAAGTGAATTAGAGCCAGAGTCGATGGGAGTCAGTTTGGGAGGTGGTGCAAGTTAACTATGTCCATTTATATAAACAGTCTATGATGGTAACCTATGTTTTAAAATGGATTTGTTGAGTATTGGGTATCAGACAAACATGAAAATATCACTTTATAACATAAGTTTGTTCCTTTTTCACTTTTAATCACCTCTTTGGCAGCACTTCATATACAGATTGGTCCTATCTTCAAAAGAGCATTCACAAAAGTATATTTATGTATTATAATTTACCCCTGTAGCTCAACCCTGGCACTGTAATGTCATTAAACCCATGTGTAGTGAGTGTTGAGGTGTCTGCTGCTCTGGCCCACTGGCACACACAGGATTATCAGGATTACAGAGAGGGGCTTTGGCTCTGGATCAGACTGCACTGGTTTAACACATTCATGCTGAGCTGTATTCTCTCTCTTTTATCACTCTTAATCGAGATAGTGAGAGTAAAGTAGGTGACTCTGTTAAGCTGTCTGCCTTTGATAGACATGAAGCCAGACGCTACTAATTGCATAATATTACAACTGGCCAAGTGCTGCCCCTACTGGCAACAAACGGAGATGTTTCAGTACATTGTTTTGAGTTGTTTGTTATTCCCATCATCATCATATGGCAGTCCTATCTAGATCTGTCGACTTATTGTTCAATATACGAAAACTAGAACAATATTTTTTGGGGGTCAATATTAAGTGTGTGTACATTTTCTTGACAATACTGTTGTGATGACGTTTACGGCGATGTCAGCTGCCATTGGGCACCCCAGTTTTCTAACATGCAACTCAGCAGACTTGTTTCTTTTATTACGTTATTTTAGATGAATATTGTGATTTAAAATGTGCAAATAACATAATGATCCACACACAGGCACAATAGGGCTGAATTAAATGCTAAATCTTTTGGGGCGCTCCTTGGATGGGGCTGAAAGCGGTGGAGTCTGGGTTTGGAGGTGTAGTGTAGAATGTATCGACATTGTGCTTTCAGGGTGTGAACAAAACCTGTATTTTTCCTCTGACTTTGTCTCAGACGTCACTCCTTTTTTTGAATAGTTTTGGAATCACTGTGTGGACTAGAACTGGTTTAACTGGAACTGCTAAGCTATAGAAGAGAGAGAGAGGGAGAGAGGGAGAAAGAGAGGGACAGAGAGAGAAAAAAATACAAGGAAATAAGAGAGGGAGAAGGAGGGGAGAGAGAGAGAGAGAGAGAGAAGAGGGAGGAGAGAGGGCAGGAATAGGGAGAGAGGGGGGTCGTAAAGAGAGTATAAGCAGAGAGAAAGAGGGGGAGGAGAGAGAGATAAAAGGAGACAATGAATGAGGGGAGGCAAAGGGGTGACAATGGAGAGCGAAAAGAGGGAAGGTCAGGGGGAGAAATGGAGATAGAAAAGAGAGAGAATAAGAAGAGACAGAGAGGAAGGGGGGACACATTAAGTGGGAAAGCTGGAGAGAATGAGGAATGAGAGAAAGGGGAGCAAGCAGAGGAAAGAGAAGGAGGAGATGAGAGCGCCAGAGGTGAAGGGGTGCAAGGGGAGGGAGCTGTGAAGATAGACGATGGTGGAGAAAAAGAAAGAGGGAGAGAGGAAGGGAGAGAGAGGGAGGAGAAGAAGAAAAAGGGAGAGAGGAAAGGAGACAGAGGGTGAGAGGGTGCAAGGGATAAGGAGGGGAGGAGAAGACCAGAAGTGAAGGGGTGTGAGGCGAGGGAGCTGTGGAGTTAGACGATGGTGGAGAAAAGAGAAAGAGAGGGGGAGAGAGAGAGTGAGGAGAAGAGAGACAGAGAGAGGAAGTGAGGGAGAAGAAGGAGGAGAGAGGTGTGGTGCAGTGTGCCGCAGGCCTGTTAAACAGAGCAGACTGGTTTAACAATATGAGTCAAATCAGTGTCAGATTTGAATGATGAGGATCCCTGACTTTAACCAGAGGACACGGCTTCTGCAGAGTGAGAACAACAGGACCTGCACTTCATACCGCCAGTCATACAGTGACGTCATGTTGGGGGTGTTCTACATGTATCTGTATGGTGGAATGTTTAGCAGTTACCATGGTGACACAATGCACACATTAGAAAATACTGTTTAAACAAGTTTTAAGATAGTCTGAAAACAAATGTATTTAAAGAGCACAAGTTCAGGAACCTTTGATCAACCCATGGTCCTTGTAGGAGTTTGATTTTACACAAAAAGGTGAGAGTGACTCAGTGGAAAACTGCTAGCTAGCTTTGTTGTAGTTCTAACCAAGTCAGCTCTGTACGATCAGATTATGTTCAAACAAAGCTCAGATTAAAGTCTAACTTGAGTAACAGAGCTTCAGACAGAGCAGTGCCTCCAGTTGGCCTCACACCCCCAGAGAATGTTTATGACATGAGCTGAAATTATTATCATGTACACAGTGAATGGATTAAAGTATGCAATGAAATTCTGACTTGCTGGCTTATAAATAAATGAGAATATTGACCTATACTAAACAAAACATTAGACATTAAGATGAGGTTGGGGACATAAAGTTTATCTTATCAGTTAAGCCATTTATTTCCGTTTAACTTGTCGCTCTCCATGTAGATGAGCAAGTTGGTTAACATTAAAAATGCAGGTTTTTCAAGGCAGTAAAACCCCTGTGTGTAAACGGATTATAAATGCGTTTCATTCAAGCCAGTTATACACCTGAGCTATGGGTGTCATTCAAGTGGATGAAAAAAATTAGGACCTTCACCATTGCTATAGGAGTAACCAAATTAACAAAATAGTACATCTGTTTAAAGGGAAACTGTCATCTGTCACCTTTAACAGGGAGCTGAAACCCAGTGTGATGGAAATGTAGGTGCATCATGTTGTGTTTTTGTATAAATGCATTTGATCTGTGTCAGTCTGTCAGACCCAGACCAGATGTAATTTTATTTATTTTATTTTATTGTTTATTTGAATAGGGACAGATCCAACATAGATTAACACTTGAGTAATCTGATGCAGGTATCACAGTGTTTATAGCCTTGATTAATTCACCACACCAGTCCCCAGAAGGGCTTGTTCAAATTTCACTCAGAAGCTGTGGGATTATTTGTAGCATGTGTAAGAGCTCCGCCCCATCCTCCAGGAAAGCCTTTGTAGACACAGGCGTAAAAGTTCATTGTAACATGATTGTAACTAAATTATTATAAATGCTCAGAGCTCAGATGCTTTGGAGAAGGAGAGACAAAAATTCCCCTTCAAAATCGTAAAAAAAAATTCATGGGATATTTTATATAATCATTGCAAATTTTGTTAAATTTTTGGTTTATTTTAACAGGGACCTCGTGCAAACACATTAATCTCATAAAAGAAGAGATGTATCACACCAGATTTAGCTAAAGCTAGTTTCCATCTGCAGGTTAGCAAACAATTAAAATACATCCAATTATCCGTCCATTTACAATCAAACCATGCATTTTCCAATTCTTTCTTTAAAAAACATCACTTTTATCAAGTGCTACAAAAATCTCGTGTTAAAACCCATTGGAACAGATGCTGACAGGCTGCTGAAGGAGCTCAATTGGCCTTGTATTTCTCCATTTTAATCTTGTGTCAGTGTCTGAATCAGTAGCAGCTGTGTGGATATGATTTAGGTGCTCTGGATGTGCCGAACCTCTCCACGTTTTGTAGATTTGAAAAGAACAGTGTGATCTCTGCTGTTGTTACTGGCTCGAGGAGATACTGGAGTGAAGCACATAGCTTAAAAGGACGGAGGTTTTAGCTTAAATGTGTTGACTTTGATGCTCAAACGGGGGTAAGGAGGGGTGAGGGGGCTGAGAGTAATTTTATGACTCTATTTTTTTCTTTTTTTTATGGAAAGTTTTTGGTGATTTTCAGATTCTAGAATGTGATGATATTGTACTCCCTGATGGGCAAGGCAAGAGCATAGACTGTGTACAATAAAAAATACATATACATACATACACACAAACACACACACATAAAATATATATATATATATATATATATATATATATATATATATATATATATATATATATATATATATATATATATATATATATATATATATATATATATATATATATATTACACACATATACTGCCTCAATAGCTCACCTGCTTGTTGAACTTTGATAGGGAAACTTTGAATCCAAGATCTGATGATTGCTTCCCAAACATGGAATGCATTTCAAGGAAATGCAAAACTGGATAGATTGGTGCCACTGCAGCACTTTAATAACATGTATACTTAAACCTGCTCATGTTTTTAATGTTTTAAATGGACATATACAGATATTTGGTTTGTTTTTTGAACATGGAGCTTGTGAAAAGAATTGCTCTCATTGGCCTCTCCTTGTAGAAATAGAGATAAATAAAAACATTATTGGAGAAGAAACACCACGATTCTTCCTGTTTGTTGACAAATAATCTGTGAATAATTGTCCATTTCTGTCTGTTAAATCATTTTTACTTATACTTCTACATCCCTAGCTGGAACAATTATGTGAAACATTTGTCATTTTTCCCAATGGTCAGTCAGAGTAAAACAGAAATTCTCAGAATATTACCAAACGCCTCCTTTTGAATTGCCAGTGTTCGTCCAGATGCGTTATACAGAACTTCCAAGAAAAACGTGCCAATAGGAAGTTGTCCTGTGTTTGCCAACTCTAGACTACACCATTACTATTCTACCCCACTTTACCCAAACCACATCAGCGTCCCTCTAAGCCTTTTCCTGTTCTTTTATGAGCTGTTTATGTCCTCCTCTATCCAGTTTCACAGGAGGTTTAAAAGGCAAACCAGTGTTGTCATCATATTAAAACTTCAAGCTTAATTTTGATAGTTAAAGGAATTCATACTTTTGATTTTCTGATATCACAAGATGATGGTAATAAACAGCATTCAGCATCAAATTTTAAATGTACTTTGTGTTCTATTCCCATGTGTGTTATGTGTGTAATCCCTCAGTTTTCAATAGTGGTCCATGGGTGTATACTAGTGTCTGCTGAGTTGATATTGGGTGAGAAAAATATTATGCATTTCCTTAATATTTGTTTAATATTATGAGACGTTTTTGGGGAAACATATGTAACCACTATAGAATATTTAGTTGGTTGGGCTATTGTTTATGGCAATTAACGCATTAAGACGACAGAAGAACAGGCTGCTCAGGGAGCTTGTGCATGAATGACACACAGAACAGATTGGAATAAAGTAAAATATATTTGGTGAAAGTCAAAACAAAGTGGCATACCATTTAATCAAATTACAATAAACAAAATTTACGTTTTTAAACAACAACAAAAAAGAAGGCAGTTCTTTGTCAAAGATTTTGACTTTGTGTGAGAGTTCAGTTCAGTTTTTTTTAAGTTGTGTGACTTTGTGTAAGAGTTCAGTTTATTCCTTTTTTTTAGGATTCAGTTCAGGTTCAGTTTGTAATCACGCAAATCCGTAATCCACAGTTCGCGGAGCAAAACAAAATATATTAGTCCTACCAGCTCGCCATCAGTAGAGAATCTCTGTTTGGTCCCATGAAAAAAACCTGACCTAAAAACAAGGTCAAAACAGGATCTCAGTTCAGTTACCGTAACATTTCAACATTCATAATAAAACAGTTGCGCAACAAATCAAGACTACACATTCCAGCCGACAATACCGCCAGCAGTGAGCAATTAGATTAACAATATATATCAATTACATTAACAGAATGTATCAAAACAGCATAACAGCGCTGCCGAATTAAAGTTAACACATCAAAGTTAATTAGAACATGATGTTTCATTCATAAATTTTGGTTCATGATTGCCGTAATTCAAAACAAACACAAAAATACTCGCATTAGTAGCGGGATTCAACACGCGGATACGCGGAAACAAACCGCGACTTAATTTACGCCAAACTCGGCACTGGCTTTGAATTTAGGGGACTTCTATGATATTTAAGATTGAAAACGTTTTGGCAAAACTCACCATTGAGTCGTGTGTGAGAAGAATGTAAAAAATAATGTTTAAAGCCGAGTAGTTGTCATCCAGTCCAAACGCCAGTTGCACAGACACAGTGAGAGCGGAGTGGGAGGGGCGGAGGAGCAGACAGGTACAGAGCTGCTCCAGTCATTTATTCACCAACCAATTGGGAGTGAGCCAATCAGGGTCAAACACTGACTAGGTAAGGGTAACCCTAGATGGAAGGGGTTACACATAGAAATTGTCTCATTACACCAATTTATTGAACAAAATGAGATATATATCGGCTGAACCAATATCTTGAAAGCTGATATCCAGTCCACCAAAAATGTTCAATATCTAATCATTATCATGGCCAAAATAATTGTGATTAATGATTATATCAGGATAATTATTAAAGTTGCCAACAGTTTAAAAATGTTATGAATAGGAATAATTATAATTTTAATATTATGAACAGGTTCCACATTTAAACTGTTATAGTGCTGTACTTTGTTATTGTTCATTACGTCGATCGCGATCTACCAGTCGATCGTGAAGGCATTTTGGGTAGATCACGTCCCCTCATCCATCCAGTCACATGACTAACATACAGGACAACAGTCAGATTACACCTGACCCTAGGTCACATCACGGGCGCTGCACACGCATAAACAAGCACGAGTTATCTTAACCCTATAGCGTCGGATCCTATCGTCGCCGAAAGAGGGCGGTTGCGGACTTACCAGCAGCGTAACTTCGTGCCCAGTCGTGCTCTCATGTAAATTCAAACGGCGTCTCAAAGTGGAGACATGGGGCTGTCTAAATATTTTACCATCATTACTGTAATCTGCCTCTGTTGTCCTGAAGGTGACGAATGAGAGCGCGGGGGCTGCGGGGATTTTCCCAGTCATTTATTCGATGCGTAAAAGAAAAAAATACAGAAGGATGGGTAAAATAGAAGTAGTTGTGTGAAAAAATGCAGTAAATTCTGATACTTCGTTTAACATGATTTTATGGCTATAAAAAAAAAAGACAAAACCCTAATCAACATGATTAGCTCTGTTATCGCTTTCAAAGGAAAAATGCAATTTTACTCCTGACTGGCTGTCAGAAGCTACTGCCCGAACTATGCATCCATCACTGATTCCATTCAGTGTCATCAGAGCAGTAATCATCATTCAAGTAATTATGAACATGTAGGAAGTTCAATTGTGTTGTGCAGTATTATCTCATGACGTTGTGCATCAAAATGCACTGTACATGTAAGAATTCATAATACATTTACAAATAAATATATGTTTAACATTTTTGTATTAGGTGGTAGATCTTACAGACACAATCATTTTAAAAGTAGCTCACATACTGAAAAGGTCTGAGCACCCCTGTTCTACACATTCTGGAGATGTAATGAGGATTATCATGATTATATAAAATATCCCATGAATGTACACATACATTTTATATCACCATAAATGATATTGTTGTTTATTGTCCCATTGCTATCTGATACCAGTATCGTATCGATGCATCCCTATAGTCTATCTGTCTTATACTTGTTTTAATACAGCTCAAGATCATTCTAAAGATATTCAGGAAAGGTTCATTTCTGCCCTGTGAATGGGGCTTTTTTTGTATCGATACCTGCTCAAATGTGGATTGAGTTTTGCTACTAGTTTTAGTATGGATTAGTATCTGATTTTCAATACTTTTGCCAAACCTAACCATAACACAGTCCTTCTAACTCTGTTCTTGAGCCATTTGTGTCCATAGTCTGCCTGTAGTAACTCTGCCCATGTGTTTGTGTGTTTCCAGGGGACGATTTTTCCATCATTCAGCAGGAAATCTTCATGGTGAAAGAATGCATGCACCACAACATCGTGGCCTACTTTGGGAGCTACCTCTGGTGAGAATCAAAACACTGGAGTTTTACCACAGACACTCAGAAAACTATGTTCACAAAAGGAAAGTGCAACAGGACACTCTGTAACTCTATCTTACCATCTGGAATGGAACTTTAAAATTTATTCATATGTATAAACAAGTGGACTAAGGGAGTGGGGCGTCTTCCACAGCGTTCAGCTCCAGTCAAATGAAGCTCATCGAGGCTAGCAGTTGTAGGGGACATGCATTGTAGGGGACAATGCATGTTAGGAATTCCGACCACAAGTATTATAGCAACCAAAGAGCCAATCCAGAGTGAGGCTGTTGAGGTAACACCCCTTCGCTTAGCAATGCTGTCAGTCAAACCTGTTGCAGGAGCAGCCTCTGGGAAGGTGCCTGATTTGTCAGTTATTAATGTTCATATCTTGAGTTACAGACACAATAGTGAAATAAAAATCATGTAGTGGGTTAATAAGAACCTTTACCACCTTTACCACCACAGTTTTCCAATGTAAAGTGAATGGGAACCGTAAGCATGCCCATGCTCACATCCTGTTTGGAACGCAGTGGCTAGCGCGTTAGCTATGTCCATTTATATATACAGTCTATGGATGTATTTTGCTTTTTCAGGTATTCACATTAAACTATAGCATATGTGTATCCTACTTTGACTTTTTGTTCATTGATCAAAACTGATCTGAAACGGTCCATTGACTTCCTGTTCAACACTGTAGAACTGATCATTAAGATTAATCGCCTGTGTTGGTGCTGTTTTATTCTCTAAACATGCATGTATGTTCATCCCATGTTGATGGGGTGTTGGTGCCTATTTTCTAGCACAATAAAAAAAAACAAAAAGCAACGTGTCTTAAATTAAAATAAATTAAAACTCAAAAAACCTTTCGTGTACTGTCTCATGTTACAACGTATGTGTAACATGCGGCTTACACACATGGGCAAAATTGTTGGTACTCGGTTAATGGAAGAAAAACTCACAATGGTCACAGAAATAACTTAAATCTGACAAAAGATAATAATAAATAATAAGTAATAATAAATAAAAATTCTAAATGTCTATGAAATTTTACCAATGAAAGTCAGACATTGCTTTTGAAACATGCTTCAACAGAATTATTTAAAAAAAAAATAAACTTATGAAACAGGCCTGGACAAAAATGATGGTACCCCTAGAAAAGACTGAAAATAATGTGACCAAAGGGACATGTTAATCCAAGGTGTGTCCACTAATTAGCATCAGTGTCTACAGTCTTGTAATCAGTCAGTGGGCCTATATATAGGGCTACAGGACGTTTCCAAGCAGCTTGATGTTCCTGTGACTACAGTTCCACATATTATTCAGAAATTTAAGATCTATGGGACTGTAGCCAACCTCCCTGGACGTGGCCACAGGAGGAAAATTGATGACAAATCAAAGAGATGGATAATACGAATAGTAACAAAAGAGCCCAGAAAAACTTCTAAAGAGATTAAAGTTGAACTTCAAGCTCAAGGAATATCAGTGTCAGATCACACCATCCGTCGTTGTTTGAGCCAAAGTTAATGGTAGACAACCAAGGAGGACACCATTGTTGAAAACAAATCTGTTTTATAACATTTAATTCATATATTTATGCAGGATCGTTAGAGGATCGGCGGAGCAACAAAACACAGAAACCACTTAGTGCTAGAATAATGTGTCTTTTATTCCCCGCACAAAAGCAGCATACAAAATCACTTTTTCAGACAGCAACTTTAATCAACCAGCGCCTTACCTTGACACAGGACTGGAGAGCCAACAGTCCAGTAGAGCGCTGGGCCGTCCGAAAACAAAGCTGGGCGACCGTACGTATCCCACAGCAGACTCTACCGAACCAGGGGCTACCCCGTCTTTATAACATGAAACAAACAAGGCCTGCGTGGGGAGAGGAGCGGGCCAAGCTCCTCTCCCAGGCATTCCCCGGATAAGATTTTCCCATTTCACTACCAGTTTCATAAACAGATAGTGAAAGGGGTCCTACTGGCGCTCAAAACATTCATAACAATCCCAACACTCTGTTTAAACAGCACAAGGTCAGGGAAGAGGGCAAACGAGGACACACTACACAGGGCTATAACCTGTCACTCCACTCTTGGCCTCGTTAGCCATCTTCACTTCAATTTAATGATATATTTTCTTGTCAATATCTCGCCGTAGTGAGCGAACATACAGACAGGTCAAGACGTTAATAATTGTTACCAATAACACAATAAGACACACAGCTATAAGAGGAGGCATTAATAGGCCTCGAGCAAAGGGAGATACGCCATTAAAGATATCATACCAATGGCTAGCAGATTTTTGTTCCACCAGTTTTGCTACTGCTAATACCTGTTTCTGGGCGATCAGCGTGGACACATGTAGGCGAGTGATGTTATGATTATGATCAGCTATAAGTTTTTGCAAGTCCATGGAGTGGTTCAGTGCACTTCTGAAATGCTCCAGAGACACGCCCAAATTGGCGTCGTGCAGGACTTCCCACTGGATCCGAGTGTAAGCCTGCTCGTCACTGTAATTGGTCAACCTATATGTTTGGTTATGCCAATGCCACATGTGAACACCTTTCACACATCCAGAAAAAGGGGCGGTTGGGAGCTGCGGATGCTGATCCATGGTGGCTACACACAGAGTGTGGGGCCCCACTTGATACAGCATATCGCGTGGTGGTTCCCAGTCCCAATCACACAAAGCATTTTCCTCTTTCAAGCATGGGTTGGTGTAACCTTGTCTCAAGGAACACACAGCTCCCTTATCTGTGTGTTCACAGTCCGTCAAGTCAAAGGTCTCATTCGTCGCTGGCGCTAACCAGTCACCTCTTACTCTCAAGATCCAGTATGATTTTGATGCAATCACAGGTAATACATGAAATCGGCACACTGTCAAAGATTTTGTCACGTTATGTTGTATCCAAACACCGGTACATACCGTATTATTACATCTAGTTTTTTCTGGCATTAAGTGGAGCCAGTACAGAGCCGTCAGGTTCCATATCCACCTCCACTCTGCATAATTTCCTGTAGTCAATATTCTCTGCATTTTCTCTAGTTGTACCTTGGCATGCACAGTTTGTAATGAGCAAAGAGTCCAATTTGCGAAAGTAGTCAAATTTTCATACAAATCACTGGAAGCATAAAACAAATCAGAACTCCATACAAATCCTTCTTCCCATAGTTTAGCATTTTCAATTTGTCCCTTTAAGGCAGTAGGCATCCATGAGGCTACTCGTCCCAAGCCATCATGGGTATACTGACCAGTCCCACTTAATTTACTAGCAGTCAGTTGATTATCCACCATATTGGATGCCCCCAACAAAGTCCCAGATCCCCCAAGGAGAGTGCCCATCCATGAGCGCCTGACTCTCCGTTTGCACTCTGGAATAGGGGGAAATTTCACCATCCATCGAACTACAGTTCTGTGTTGGCTCGTAGCCATACGTTGGCATGTGGGTACAATAGGCACCACATGCGTCGAAGAGTGCTGCGTAGTATTGGGCAAAGTCCAAACTACATAGAGGAAAAATGTCCTATTGGCAATAGGTGTACTATTACCAATCCAGAAGGCGTCGGTCACAGTTATGGTCCAGTCTGTGCCATTCGTTCCATCCGTGGCACAGTTTCGGGCAGTCAAGTTATATTCACACAAAGGGACGGCAGATGTTACCGTCAAATTACATCCTTTAGCCACCACCGGCACGTTCTTTCCTTTAAAGCAGGTATTGCAGCTATACAACTGGCAGTTGGATGTCAGTTTGACAAATCGGCACTCCTGGTGTGCCACACAGGGGAAGTTATCCTGCTGGCGTCCGGTGGTTGCTTCTTCCATCCCAACGACTGATAGGCGATAGGCTGCAGTGCGTGTCCCAGGGTGTCGCCTGACACGAGGGTTGTGAGGAGGAGGAAGGAGAGGACGGTCTTCACCATCAGGTGAGCAATGCCGACACGGCCGGATATGTCCGAAGAGCCGACAGAGTACCGTCTTTGGCCACTAAACATCCTCACGGTTCATAGCCTGTACACATGAAGGGGACACTACACACATCATTAGTTTTCCCTTAAATAACATTTCGAGATGGGCACATTCACCCATTTTTCTTCTCCTGGGTACATGACAGCCACAGTGCTATCTTCTCCCTGGGCTATGACCTCTCCTGCTTTCGGAGGTCCATCGGGTTGCTTGACCCATACTTTGGCTCCCGCTTTGTCAATTTTGGGAGTTTCCCCTTCCACCAGTGTGGAGGGCATTTGTACTTCTTGTACAGCACCAGTTACATAAGGCCTAATCAGCAACTGTGCTATAGCCTGCCCTTGCTTGATAACCAAGGGTTCGTCTGTGTTGTTCTTACAAATAACCACCAGTGTGCCTTTAAAATCTGGATCGAGCACTCCGGCATCTACTGTCATGCCTTTGAGTGCCATACTAGCTTTGGGGACAATGTGTCCATAGGTGCCCTTGGGACACTGTAATCCTAGGCCTAAATCAATCACTTGGACCTGCAGGGGCAGCAAGGTATGGGTCTCAGGAACTCTAAGATCCAACCCTGCTGAGCCAGCCGTCCGTCTCTGGGGAATTTCTGCAGTTTCTCTTAATTTCCACATCTTAATAGTCATGTCAGTTTCAGGTTCTACTTTAATCATTCGATTCATGGGAGTTACCCCTGACCCTAAGGGTCGATTATTCAATTTGGCATTACATTCCTGTAATCTAGCTCTCCAACCCAGTAATGTGTTATCTGGGCTTTCCTTTTTCAAAATAGTTTTCAACATCCCATTCATTCTTTCAATTAATCCAGCGGCTTGTGGATAATATGGAATGTGATATATCCACTCTACATTGTTGTCAGCCGCCCATTCTTTAACCCTACTTCCTGTAAAATGGGTTCCATTCAGTGGTGCAGGTTTTCAACACTCCTGCTTTCACATAGTCTTTGATAGTGCTTGTGATTTCATCATGACCTCCTGGAATTCTATACTGTTTCATATTTACAACTTTGGAGGCAATAGGAATGGGGAATGGCGTCATTTTCACCTTCCCCACCAAAACAGGTCTAGCTTGAATAGTGGAGGTCGTCCCAAAAACAAATTTACCCTGCTGGAGATGCAGCGTCATCCCAGCGAGTATATCCATTCCAATAATCCACTCCTTCACAGGAGTGACTAATACAGTGTATTCTTTCATGGGCAATGAGCCAATTTTCATAACTACCTGAATTTGTTTGGCTTTGACCAGATTTCCTCCCAAGCCGGTGATAGATATTTCAGGCCCTTTAAACTTGTTTGGATTGCCATGTATAATAGTGGCCTCCGCCCCAGTATCCACCAGGGCTCTCACATTTTGAACATTTTTAGTTTTCCAATATATTTGCAATGGTACATACGGGCGGGGGTCCTCTACAGACCGCCCCTGCACCCGGATCTGTGGGGCTTGGCCTTCATCCTATAATGGGGGTAGCATGTCCCAGGGGTTGAGCTCCCAACTTGATTTTCTGTTTTTGCCTTTTTTCCCAACCTTTTTCCTTCATGTTAGCCGGATCAAACTCGGCTCCAATGGCAGCAGCATTTAACACA
Source organism: Periophthalmus magnuspinnatus (assembly GCF_009829125.3). Classification (NCBI taxonomy): domain Eukaryota; kingdom Metazoa; phylum Chordata; class Actinopteri; order Gobiiformes; family Gobiidae; genus Periophthalmus; species Periophthalmus magnuspinnatus. The sequence goes on along the minus strand of NC_047147.1, from coordinate 353,643 downwards.
AACGCACGCACATGTTTAGCTTTGGGGGTGCGGCGTTTCTTTTGTCTGTTCGCTTTATCTGCATGAAGAACAGAGCGTGTGGCAATGTCTACATACCGCTCCTGCTGCCCCTGCATGATTTGCAGCTGCGCCAGCGCGACTGCCCTGTCTCCATGAACTCTGGCGAGTTCATCAGTTTTTTCCTGCAGCTCTTTCCGCTGTTTTTCAACCAATTCTGTTTGTTTGCGCCACGCGGCAGCTACTAACCACGTGCGCCTCTGCAGCCCTTCAACTGGCCGCTTCTCTGTCACCTTGACCCGCCCCAGGGCAGACAAGAGACTTTCTGGGGACCCGTCCGCCAAGACAGTGTCCCACTGTTCTGCACGCCCACCGCCCTGGCGCAACGCGAGCGCCACGGCATGCGTGGGTGCATCACTATCCCACCCAGGCACACACTCGCCTGGTTCCTCCCTAGCGTTTTTTCCCTTACGCTTAAACATCTTTATTTGTTATCCCGTAGTCCTCGATTGATCCTGCCGACAACGCCAAAATGTTTTATAACATTTAATTCATATATTTATGCAGGATCGTTAGAGGATCGGCGGAGCAACAAAACACAGAAACCACTTAGTGCTAGAATAATGTGTCTTTTATTCCCCGCACAAAAGCAGCATACAAAATCACTTTTTCAGACAGCAACTTTAATCAACCAGCGCCTTACCTTGACACAGGACTGGAGAGCCAACAGTCCAGTAGAGCGCTGGGCCGTCCGAAAACAAAGCTGGGCGACCGTACGTATCCCACAGCAGACTCTACCGAACCAGGGGCTACCCCGTCTTTATAACATGAAACAAACAAGGCCTGCGTGGGGAGAGGAGCGGGCCAAGCTCCTCTCCCAGGCATTCCCCGGATAAGATTTTCCCATTTCACTACCAGTTTCATAAACAGATAGTGAAAGGGGTCCTACTGGCGCTCAAAACATTCATAACAATCCCAACACTCTGTTTAAACAGCACAAGGTCAGGGAAGAGGGCAAACGAGGACACACTACACAGGGCTATAACCTGTCAAAATCATAAGATTGGAATTTGCCAAACTACATGTTTAGAAGCCACAAAGCTTCTGAGAGAATGTCCTATGGACAGATGAGACAAAAATGGAACTTTTTGCCAAAGCACATCAGCTCTATGTTCAGATGGAAAAATGAAGCATATCAAGAAAAGAACACTGTCCCTACTGTGAAACATGGAGGACGCTCTGTTATGTTCTGGGGCTGCTTTGCTGCATCTGGCACAGGGTGTCTTGACTCTGTGCAGGGTACAATGAAATCTCAAGACTATCAAGGGATTCTAGAGAGGAATGTGCTGACCAGTGTCAGAAAACTTGGTCTCAGTCACAGGTCATGGGTCTTGCAACAGGACAACCAAACACACAGCTAAAAACACCCAAGAATGGCTAAGAGGAAAACATTGGACTATTCTAAAGTGGCCTTCTATGAGCCCCGACCTAAATCCTATTGAGCATCTTTGGAAGGAGCTGAAACATGCCGTCTGGAAAAGGCAGCCTTCAAACCTGAGACAACTGGAGCAGTTTGCTCATGAGGAGTGGGCCAAATACCTACTGAGAGGTGCAGAAGTCTCATTGACAGTTACAGGAATCGTTTGACTGCAGTGATTGCATCAAAAGGTTGTGCAACAAAATATTAAGTTAAGGGTACCATCATTAGCCGCTGACCTCTACTGTAGTATTCCAGTTTCTTCCATTATCAACTTAAAACCTGCATTAATGCTCTCGGTCAACTGAAGCGGGTAATATTTCCATAGGACATTAGTAATATAAACTTGAGGCCAGCACAAAGTAACCTTTACTCTAATAAACTATAATAATATGGAGCCCTTTCCCTGCCTCAAATCAAACTGCACATTCCAGAGCTGTCACTGATTTCACTTACGACTCCAGTGTTAGCTTATTACAGCTGCTGTGTCACTTCCACCTGAGGAATTCACCCCAGTCTGTGAACAGCATTTAATCCTGCAGTATTTGAACGCCTCGTGACGCATTTAAGGACCTGGCTCTGGTGTGAAAGTATGACTAATGCGGCTGTTCCCAGGTCTGAACTCTCCGGTTTTAGGAGCTCTGCAGCCTGACAACAAATGAGCCAATTAACAAAAGTTTGGCACAAGTGAAAAAATTTGTTTAAAAGTTTGTTATAACTGATTTATCTTTAATCAAAACATGTACGGTGACATTTTGTTACAAGAGAACGACATAATTACTAAATAAAAACAATAATTATTTAGCAAAATGGCAAAAGACATAACCAGTAAGTGGATGGATCAAACCCAGCTCTTGCATGGTTTCTGTGTCCTTGAGCAAGAGACTTCATCGTCTTTCAATATAAATGTGTGCGAGGGATGGTGGTGTGAGAGACCATTGGCAACCATTATCTGTCACTCAGCCTTAGGGCAACTCTGGCTACAGAAATGAAATTACTGCATCAATTTAAATTAATTTGAGTATTTATGATATTCCAAGGTAGGGGCAGTGCAATTAGCAGAATTTTGGAAGAATTCTGCTTGTTTTCATATCTGACAATTTGAAGTGCACATTAGCGCCCCCATCTTGGAGTGGTCACGTGATGTTGCTGTGACGTGTCCAGTTAACTCATAGGTTTTGGCGCTGTCTTCCTACTGTTGGAGGCAGGACAACAGCGCCAGCTGCAGTCCAAGTTCTTCAGGACAGTATCCCAGGTGTGTGAGAGTAACAAAGTGCCGTTGTCCCAGTTTATAGTCCCGTGTTTCTGTATTTCAGTTTTAGGAAGTTGGCCATGTTTGTTCTAAGTTTGGTGTTTATTCATAGTGTCGTATCCTCTCCTTGAGTCGTGCAAGGTATGCTCCCTTTTCCTTTTTTTAAATCAGGCAAAATAAAACCAAATAGATTTTTTTAATTTAAAATACAGCAAGACAAATTATTTCAGTTTAATGAATTTTTACCAATTTTACTAATTTTAACCAATTTATTGCTCAGCTTTTTGTAGTCTATGGGGGCAAATATTGGACCACGGGGGCCATGATAGTCTCATCTATAATTGGGAATCTGTTATTTTATTATAGCACAAAAATAATACATTCAGATGAAAACATTCTAATAAAACTACTCTTATAAGTATTGTTTATAACAGTTTCAGGCACATGATCTTTTCTTCTCCCTCCCCCAGGCTCTGTGTCTGGAGCAGAGGAAGCAGTGAATCCCCCTCAGCTCTGTGTTGACTTCCAGCTGGTTTAACACGCCACACTGCCTGTGATCTGTTTAAAAGGGCTTCGTGTGAAGAAGTATGTGCGGACTGGTATTTAGCACATACTGGGGGCAAAAATCTGTATTAGTGTCTGATTTTCCATACTTTTGACAACCCTAACAGACACTAAAACTTGCATTGAAACTAGTTACTCATTTGAGCAGGTATCGATACAAAAAAAGTCCCATTCACAGGGCAGAAATTAACCTTTCCTGAATAGAGGAAATGGGAATAGAACACAAAGTACAACATTTAATGTGGAACATCACAGTACATTGTCTAAAGAAAGTGTTTTTTGTTTTTATTATCATCATTGTGGTATCGGGACTGGTATTAAGTATTGAGGCTATTCCTTAGTATTGAAATGGTTTAAAGTTCAGATGGGAGCTAAAATAGGTTAAGGTTAGAGTTTAGGTTAGGATTAGGGTTAGGATCAGTCTCTAGTTTCCTGTGTGTGTGTGTAAGTAACAGTGGCTTCCCAGACTCAGCCCTAATGACTGTTACAGTAAAGAGTTAATGAGCAGACCACAAAACTGATCTATGTTTACCAGAAGCTAACGCGTTGTGCTTTCTCAGTTTCATTGCTCTAGATGTGTTCCAGCTGTGAATTTGAGGTAACAACACTCAAATCAAAGTTGCTGCAAAATTAATCACGATTGACTCAAACTCAATGTGCATTTCTTAATCTTATCTCTTCTGCAAACAACATAAACAACAAATCAGGCCTGTGCATTTTCACTTTGGTCAATCAAATCAGAACTGTAGCATTTAGCGTTAGCTGCGACCTCTGAAAAGCATGTGATTCTTGTATTCATTTTGCAGTTATTGGGTGGAGTGACCAACATTATGTAAAAGAACACATTTCATTTGATTTTATTATACTCCAATTTGTAACAAAATCAGAGCACCAATATTTTTCTAAGCTTCCACAGTTTCTGCCTATGTGTCATGTGTCAGAGTTGCCAAGTCTGCTTCTTTATAGCAACTTTAGGCTTCTGTTTTGTTTTGTTTTTTTTGTTTTTTTGTTTTTTTGTTTTAAGTGAAATCTGAAATACAGGCTCTTAACGGTTGATTATCATTTTAAAGCCTTTATCAGTGTTAAACCACAGACTGGCTTTGTCCCCAGGTCATCGGGTGTGTCTTGAAATTTACTACAGCTTAAAATTAATTTGTGGATCTTGCTATGAATTTTAAATGTTTTATTTTGATATAGGCAAATATTGGCAATCTCAAACCATGTCTAATGTGCATCAAATTATAAAATTTTACTGATTGCAAACCAGGAAAAGAAAAGTCTGGTTTGTCCCAGTTTTGCGTTTTGGGATAAGATCATGTTGGCTCTGCAAAGACAGACTTGAGATTTTACCTTTTTGTTTCCATTACAACTTCCCTAAACTTATGGGCTTAATATTTGACTAAAGCTCAGTATTGGTTGATAAGGAATAAGGGGAAAAGTCTATTGCATAGGCCTGTCACTATAATCACTATATCAACTTATCGTTCAGTTCAGAAAGCTGAAACAATATTTTTTGGGGCCTCAATATTTATCATGTGAACAATTCCTTTGGAGAAATTTGGAGATTTGGGTATTATTGCTGTAATAAGAATATATTTCAGTCACTTCTGTGACTAATTATTGGTTCATTCTGCAATTTATTGATACTGTTTATTTATGATGATTTCGTTATTTTTTGTTAATATTTTTTCAATAATTTACATTATTTACAGCATATCAAAATTTTTTTAACCACAAAAAGTAAAAGGCTGAAGCAATGCCTATATATTGCCTATCCTATTAAATCGAATGATTGTACAGAACACTGAAACATCTTTACAGTAACACATTCATAAGTAAATCACACATTGTTAGCAATGGACAAAAGTACAGCTCTTAATTTTACATGTGATTTTGATAACACATATCATCTTATATTTGAGACATTTTTTAAACCTTAAAGAGGTATATCATTTCATTTCATCACTTAGTTCATTCCATAACTTTACACCACTGGAATTACCTTATCATGCTTCAAAATGTGTTATTGTGACAGGCCTACTCTTTGCCCATAGTCTTTTGATATGTTCTAATAGGTATGAACATAGCAGTTTTGAGAGTCCTGAGTCCACCACAGCCTTGTTCTGATCTGGATTCTTGGAGGTGTCAAAATTGGCAGGTTTGTGTTGTAACAGGTAATATTACAGGACTGACAGAGCAATCAGTCACTTACAGCATTATAACACAGGGCCATTGTATTCATATGTTTACACAATGATCCAACCTGCTTATGGCACTACTGGTCAACTTGGTCTTACCTGTTCTGGTCTTATCTATGCTGAGTTTTTAAGGTTGGCCCAGTGCCACGCTGTCTCAGAGTAAAGCAACTGTAGGTGTCCAAAATGGCTGTAAAAGCAATGGGTTAGTATCATAGACTCTATAAATTGATGCTCCAAATAAGAAGTGAGCATGTACATGCTTCTGGCTCCATCGACTCTGGCTCCAATTCACTTTCTATTGAAAAATTGTGTTCCCTCTCTCTGTAACTGACTTGGCATTTTGGTCTTAAAATGTTTGTATTAACCTGCTCTACATGATCCTGGGGTTTTTATTTTACTATTGTGTCTGAAAATCAAAATATGAACATTAATAATTAAGGCGCCTTCTTTCCCTGAGGTCGCTCCCACTAGCATTAGCAACAGGTTTGATTGATAGCTTCTCTAAGTGGCCACTTCCAGTGGTGTGGGCGGGAAGGGGCATTACCTCCAACATCCTCGCTCCAGATTGGCTCTTTGTTTGCGATGATACTTGTGGTCAGAATTCCAAATATGGAACTCTGCTCCAAATTCGCAGCTGTAACTGCTAGCCTCGTTGAGCTTCATTTGGAGCTGAACGCTGTGGGTGACGTCACACTCACTTAGTCCACTTCTTTATCTAATCTGTGGTTAGTATAGAGGTACTTTTGAGTTGATACAAGTAATTAAAGTTATGTTGTTTCAAAATCCAATCCAAATCCACTTTATTTACATAGCACATTTTATAAACAAGGCAGTTTTCAAAGTGCTGCACAGATAAAGATAACTATGAACAAACAGTATAAATGCTCAAATTAACTTTACTGGTTTTATCGTTTTAAGACTAGCAAAGTCAGGAAAAAAACAAACCCATGGAACCTATGAGTTCAAATGGTCAATAATCAGCTTAGGTCTTTTTAATGGAGAGGTCACAACCAATCCTCTGTCAGGAAAAGCATGTGGTTTGGAGCAGAGTTCAGAGTTTGGACTGTGTTTTGTGTTAAAAGGCAATGATTAAAAGTCTGTATTGTTAATGTTCATGAAATAGACTCAACAGCAGCAATGCCACTTCCTGTGCTTCAAAGCTAATGCTAACTTTTATTGGTGGTCTTCACTCAATTCTAAAGTGTGATGATGTCATGCTCACAGATAGGGGAGCAAAAGCCAGATTTCCCTGTTGATTATGTTGCACTTTACTATGAAATATCGAAAAGGTAAATTCACAAATGTTGAAACTGATCACAAATGTTGAACCAGATCACACTTTAATATTTGATTGTTCCGCCTTTAGCTTTGACTACGGCACCCATTTGCTGTGGCATTGTTTGGATAAGCTTCTTCAATGTCACAAGATTTATTTCCATCCAGTGTTGCATTAATTTTTCACCAACATCTTGCATTGATGATGGTAGAGTCTGATCTGCACAAAGTCTTCTCTAGCACATCCCAAAGATTCTCAATGGGGTTAAGGTCTGGACTCTGTGGTGGCCCATCCATGTGTGGAAATGGTGTCTCATACATACTCCCTGAACCACTCTTAGACAATTTGAGCCTGATGAATCCTGACATTGTCATCTTGGAATATACCCATCCCCTCAGGGAAGAAAAAAATCTTTGATCGAATAACCTGGTCATTCAGTATATTCAGATACTCAGCTGACCTCATTCTTTGAGCACAGACTGTTGCTGAACTTAGACCTGACCAACTGCAGAAACTATTTGCTTAGTTAAATCCAAGTGGTGACTCTTTTTTTGGCCAGACAGTGTATTATTGAACTATAGAATGTTGTGATGTCATCTGTAAGACAGTAATTAAATAATAATATGAAATATATTAAATAAGTTATTAAAATTCAGATAAATTAATAATGACCACCTGATTGTCTTATAGAATGCTTCAGTTTGTGCTGTTGTTTTAATATTTACTATGCCTCAAAATCAGCATTAGCGTTAGCATTGAGACACAAAACTTAAAGTGTCCTCTGGTGAAGTATTACCGTAAATTTTGGACTATTGAGCATACCTAAATATAAGCTGCACCAGCTAAATTTTGAAAGAAAATACATTTTGTACATATATAAGTTAAGAGTTTTTTTGAGTTTTAATTTAAGATGCACTTTTCAAATTGTGCCTGAAAATCTGCACCAACACGCCATCAACACGGGATGAACATACCTGCATGTTTAGAAAATAAAACGGCACCAACAGCCATCTGCTTTTATTTCCTCTGAAAGCTTTTGTCGTTTTTTTACATTGACTAAGTTCTTCCCACTGCCGCCTCCAACATCGCACCATTGGTAGAGTGATGCCAAACTTATGTGCACTGGCTCTATTTCCTCCTTTGATGCTGAGCTTGCGTGCAGAGGCTCTATTTCCTTCTGTGATGGTCAAGCTTATGTGCACTGGTTTTGTGTCTTTTGCAGATGAGGGTGTGTGCATGATGCCCAAAATGACAGTTCAAAACTAAAACTAGTATATTCTTCAGCACATAATCTTTCCCCACATTCCCCTCACTTTTGCGTATACTGCTCGAGAGCTCCCTGTTCACCGTCTGATCTTTAATTAAACTGGTCAACACTAAATTTATTGTCTAAGATTTTTTAGCTGATTTTGATGTGCTGAATCCAAAAATCACATTGGTTTTGCTCAATCAGGTCAACGTTCTGAACTAAGCTACATATTTGTTTTTGGACGATTTTGTTTACATGTATGAATATTTTCAAGTCATATGATGAAAAATTATATTTCTCGCTATAAACAAATTCTGAAGATTTTGCATGTGCCAACTTATGACTAATTGTTTTTTTTTTTATATTACAAGTGAATGAAATGGCTTCGACTAGAAGATCTTGCAAAAATAAGCCTGACATATTCGTATGCGGTGAATACACCAATGTTCCTCACAGGAATCAAGTCACAAGTTTCATAAAGCGTGCTTACCATGCTTATTTTGGGATTAAACTTGGTGACCAAGATGAAGCTTGGGCGCCACACATGGCATGCAAGTCATGCACCGAGTATCTGCGTCAGTGGACTAAAGGCAAGAAGAGTTGTCTGAAGTTTGGAATTCCCATGGTTTGGAGGGAGCCGACATCAATAGCTACTTCTGGGCTATTGATGTGACTGGGATCAACAGAAAGAACCGAAGCAGCCTCAAGTATCCTGACCGTGAATCAGCACGTCGTCCTGTAGCTCACTGTGATGAAATTCCAGTACCTGTCTTTGTAGAAGTTCCTGACATCAGTGACAAAGATTCCTCCTGTGTGGTTTTAATGATGATGCTCCACATCCTTTTTCCCAAAAGGAGCTAAATGTTCAGATTTCCTGAGAATCTGGGATCACTGAGTGATGAGCAGGTGGAGAGATTCCATCAGGACATAAAAGAGATGGAGACCAGGTATCAGGGACGCTGGGATGCAGTCATGATGGCTGATTACTGTTGGACTCTGAAGAGAGACATCCCTGCTGCTGAGCATTCAAGGGGTTCATAGAAACAGAAGTTCATGTCCTGAATTTTGCACAATGATAACGTAACGTTCCAATTTACATGTACTTACCTTTATCAATTAACATAACGTAACATTTAATTAATACATTCTGTTAGAAAACTATTTTTTATCTCCTAAAACATTTTTGGATGAGAAATATTAAAGAAAATCAACTGATAATGTCACAAAATTGTAATCAATTTAGTCAGAAGATCGGATTTTCCAAATCAAATTAGCATAAAAACCTGACCTGACTGAGAAAAATGGATATCATTTTTGGATTCAGCGGTGCTAAATGGTCCTAATACAGTTGAAAAAACACAGACAACTTTCAAAAATGTTTTTTTTTTTGTAACCCTGTGTTATTTATTAATTTTATCATGACTCAGCAAAACTGTCATAGAGATAAAACTGGACAGGAAGTCGTGATGCTAATAGTGAGGTAGATGCCGCTGTTGTGCATAGAGCCCATTACATATCCTGCCTATTACTGATGTTGATCATAAGTTGTAGATTTTTGTTTATTTCTTGTTTTTTCTCTTGTTATTTAGTTGACAGATGTACTAGCCCTTTAAAAAACAGAAATTCACTTTCAAAACATTATAAGTTACATTTCGCTATTGAAATATGCATACAAAATATAAAGATAAGATTAACAGATAGTACAGATAAATAGTATTAGTATAGTGCAGTAATGCTCAGTAATGATTGCATGAACCTTTTGTTTGCTCTAGAGGGGAACTTTTTCTTATGTAGAATGTTTTTAACCATCTACATTTTAGTTCAAGTATCTATAATATGTTGTAGATGTTAACAAACTTCAGTGTTTCATTCTGCTTATCACTGGCCTGTGTTTCTTTACTATATGGTTTACTTACTCTTGTGATATTAATTTCAAAGCTATTTCTTCCCACGCCTTTGCCTACCCACAATACCTTTTACTTCTCTGTTGAAAATGTAGTGTCAAAACTAGCTTACAGAACCAAGTATAGTCTGTAGATACCTTTTCGATTTGCATGTCTGTATTGTTAGCATATTGGTTAAGACGCTATGATTTTATATTTACTAGACTTGTTTAGCACAGTGTAACTGTCCAAGCCGAGGTGTTGCATAAATGACTTCAGCTGCAGTCATCTTCTCAGAAACATGTTTAGGCGTCAAAAACTATTTCCTCCAAACACTAGACCTAGCAAAATTAAAAGCAAAATGCGCCAGCTATTAGCCATAAAAGGGACTTATTCACTCCTCTACAACTCAAATCTTATCTCAAATCTCCACAGTTTAGCACAGAAAAAGTATATACAGAGGCCCAAAATATATAGGTCCAGCTTCCACATGTTGAACGATAAGTCAACATAGTGATTATTGTGAGAGGTCTGCCAAATACAGCCTTGTTTAAGACCCGGTGCTTGGTGCCAACTAACAGCTGTGTTAATACTAAGACTGCAGCTAAGATCGTTTTAGTATTCAACTAGTTAGTGATAATTATTAGGGTTAGCTGACCATCAAGCTATTATATTAAAGTTATATTATGAAGTTGAGGTTTTTAAAATGCATTTATAACCTTAGTAAGATCTAAATATGTTGAAGAAAGGTTTCTAGACGCTGAATATTTATGAAAAAGTGTATTCCTCATAAAACATTAGTATTTATTATTATTTGCCATTTTATTTAACTATATTGTTGTCTTTGTCATAGACTGTATATATGAATCAGAGGTCACCAACCTTCTTGGAGCTGAGAGCTACTTCCTGGGCACTGAGTTATACGAAGGGCTACCAGTTTGAGACGCTCTTCTGAAATAACACATTTGCTCAGTTTGCCTTTAGTTCTACATTATTAGTAAGGATGAATGATAATCATCTATGTGAAGACACTGATCACGTTAATGATTTCTTACAGTTGTCAACAATGAGCAAGGTGGGAAACGGATATCAATTTTCAGCGCTTTAACTTTATTAATCTTAGTAAATGTTAAATTCGCAGATGATAACTACATCACTACATCTCATAGGAAAAGTGTCCTATTTTCACCAGCCACTGATGAACCTTTTTAACAAAGCATAAACCATGTTGTACAATGTTTCAAAAGGTTATCAATTATGTAATGTAAAAAAAAAAATCAACTTAGATATTTTTAAATAAATCTCGTTTGCTTTTTTAAACTCTTTTGACGGCCTCATGAAAAAAGCCTGTTGCTTACCCAAAGCTGCCTCAGGGCTTTCTCTGCCCGTGGTGCACGTTCTGGTGGTGGTTAAGGTGGAGCTTTTGTGACACTTAGTGCAGTGTCCCTCCACATTGTGCCTCTTTGCCATCGCCACAGTCACCCTGCAGATGAGACACATGTAGGTTTTCTTTGTGTTGGTGACCCCTGATATAAATTAACATAGCTAACATGCTAGCCACCATGTTCCAAATAGGAAGTGATCATGGGTGTGTGTTCAGCTCTGGCTCCAATTCACTTTACATTGAAAATCTGTGTCTCTCTCTCTGTGACTGCTGCTGTCAGACTCATTTTGGTCTTAAATGTTCACATTAACCCGCTCTACATAATCCTGGGGTTTTTATTTCACTATTGTGTCTGTAAATCAAGATATGAACATTAATAACAGACAAATCAGGTCCTTCTTTCCCCGAGGTCTCTCCCACTAGTGTTAACAACAGGTTTGATTGACAGTGATACTAAGCACCTGCTCTATGCTAAACCAGTGGTGTGGGCATAAAGGGGCTCTTTGGTTGTTGTGATACTCACAGTTGGATTTCCAAATATTGAACTCTGCTCCAGATTGGCCCCTATACCTGTTAGCCTCAACGAGCTTCATTTGACTGGAGCTGAAAGCTGTGGGTGACGTCACACTCACTTAGTCCACTTCTTTACACAGTCTATGGTTTTGTATTTGATAACCTGTAAAGTCCAGATAACTATTGACAGTTATTAAAATGGTGAACACGCAGAGATTCTTATCCTTATTAATGTGTTTTGTTCTATGTTGATAATGGTGTTTTCATTTCAGTCGGGAGAAGCTGTGGATCTGTATGGAGTACTGCGGAGGGGGATCTCTACAAGACATTTACCATGGTGAAGTCAGATTTTATTGTTTTATCTTTTTTTTTATTTTTATTAATCAATTGGTTTCTATTAGTGTCTGTTGTAGATCAGTAGTAAGTAAACGTGTTTGTGTCCACAGTGACTGGACCTTTGTCAGAGCTTCAAATCGCCTATGTATCCCGGGAGACGTTACAGGTACTCTGCATAATCTTTGATAAATTATGAGCTATAATCTTCACTTTAAGGCAAGGCAAGTTTATTTGAACAGTAAGCAATCATCATAAAATAAACATTTAAGGAGAAGAGGCAGAGTAAAACCCTTTCAGTCATATGCACAACTAAACAGAACTGTTTGAGGATTTAAAAACATTGTCAAAGAAGAGGCCTGTCTCACATCTTCAGGAAGAATGTTCCAGGTTTTAAATAAGTTTGTTTTTGTCCTGTTTTTTCTGTGCAGGGTTTGGGATATCTCCACACTAAAGGCAAGATGCATAGAGACATCAAGGTAATATTATCATTTTTGCACTAGTTCCATCAACAAAAGCTGCACTGTAGAACTTTTCTGGTGGAGGATCTGTCACCTGCTTGTCTCCATGAAGATATTATTGCTTTTCCTAGAATGTTCCACAGTATGACATTAAACTAATCTATCTGGGATTGATTCAGTTGCTTTTCCACAGATCTGACCTGTAACATGAGTGGATCGAGTCATCTGCTTGTCTTCATTTAGACAAGTTTTATGTCATAGTGAAACATTCTAGGCAAAACAATAACATCTCCATGGAGACGAGTAAGTGGCTGACCCTCCAGAAAAGTTAGATAATGTGCCTTTAAAGAGCATGTTCTATATAAGTAACACCTAAATTAGAAATAAACAATATTTAACAAGGTCTTAGCCAAAACTGAAACAAGAAATAAACCAGGCTTAAACCAGGTCTAATCTGGAGCTAAACAAACCAGTAAATTGGTCGTAGTGGTTAAGTTCAACTGTTGCAATGGAACTTAATAATTATATAATTAATTCAGCTAAACGTCATATGGAAAACTCTTTTAATATATGGTGTGAATAGCAGAAATGCTCCAGACATATTTGTTTTTGAAGCCTTCTGCACTCGCAGTGAGAGAAATCTGCTGCTCGTTTGGCATCTGGCCATGTGTGTGACCTCTTGACCTTTTCAGGAAGTGACGCTGGCACGAACTAAACAGAGAGGCTCTATTTGTGAGGCTGTACAGCTATGGGAGGGTTCATAATCTGGGTTTAATTTTGACTTGGTTTGTAGCAGAGAAATTACCAAATGTTTTTCTTGCTTTATCTTCAGCTTTGACGCCCGAAATCTCTCTATTGAATGAATTACAACATAGTTTATCTTGTATTTAAATGACTCAACTTCCCAGACACTTTGAAATTAGTAAGTAGCAAGTTCTATGAAAAACGTAGAACTAAATCGGGTCTTCCAAGACTAAACAAAGACTAAACCAGAACTAAACAAAGACTAAAACAGGACTAAACAGAGACTAAACCAGGAGTAAACCCTATAAACCTTAAACATTTCTTTTACATACATTTATTACCAAAAAGTCACTGTTGAGTCAGGACTTAACCAGGTCTACCCTAAGACCAAACCACATCTAAACCAGGACTAAGCCAGGTCTAAATGAGGTCTACACTAGACCTAAACATTCTAGCACAGACCTAAACCGGGACTTCACCAGGTTTACTTTTGGACTAAACTGGATCTATACCAAAACTAAACCAGAACTAAACCTGCTGTTGTCAAGGACTGCTTGAGGTCTAAACCAGGTCTAAACTAGGTCTAAAGTAGTTCATAAGTGGCTGTATATTTCAACTTCTTTGTTTCTCATATCATGTGACTCAGACGTTCCCTCGTGTGGTCTGTGAGGTGTTAGCCACATGCTAACGTTAGCATCCCTGGAGTGGCTCTTACTTCAGTATTTGGGGTTATCACAAACGTCAGGGCTAAACCTATTATCTGTTCAAACCTTTACTTCCTGTTTCCTGCGCTCTCACCACAGGATCACTGCAAAAGTACATGCAACGAACTTCAATAGTATAACCCAATAGTTACTCAATATTTTAATACTTAATACTACAACTACTACTACTACTAATACTACTACTACTACATGATAAGGATCTAGTTGTTGTCTAGTTTGTTGTAACCCCAAGTATGGCATGAAACTCATTTTGCACTTTTATTACAGGAGTTTGTAATGCTAAAAAAACATGTTGGAAAAAAAAAAACACATCATTCTTACTGTGAGCAGGGTCACAGTAGACAAAGCAATACCATTTCCTTAGAGACAAGCATTTTGTGGCCCTGCTCAAATGTTACATAGTATACCTTATATACAAATTTTTATCACTCAACCAAAAATGTACTTTTTTATGATGAGCTAAACCAATTTCAAATGCACAGTTGTCAATATATATATTTTTGTCTTGTTGATCTAATTGCAGTATTTTATGTGTTGCTTGTCTGCAGGGCGCTAACATACTTCTAACAGACAACGGGGATGTGAAGTTGGGTAAGTTGTATCATGTTTTTTTTTTTTTACTATTGTTCCACAGCGACCAATAGGGCTTAATGTGCAGACGGCAGGTTAGACTAATTTATCTTGGCCAACATGATCATGTTTAAGGTTTTACTAAAAATCTTGCCTAGTCTCTTGTTTAGTGATTGGCTCTGTGCACAGTAGCATGCTAGCTAGCTCACTGTGTCTTAGAGCTTATGCTAACTTTTATCAAAAGCATAAAATATAAACGTATTATAATTCAAGTTAATTAAAATAATGATTACCTAATTGTTTTTACATGTAGAATACTTCAGTTTGTTGTGGTGTTTTAATATTTATTATGCCTCAAAATTATTATCAGCGTTAGCCCTGAGACACAAATGTCTCTTTCCTGTCCTCTGGTGAAGTATTCAGTTCCTCGTCCACTGTCTGATCTTTAAATATTTATTAATTTGACCAAAAACCTCAAACAGTGAGGTTGCCAGACCCTGTTGTGCACAAAGCCAATTTTGCTGAAATTTTGCTTTCTGATTGGACATGGGCAGCAGATACAACATAACAAAGATGTCTGTTACCCAGCAACCATAATGTTAACCACAAGAGCCACAACTGATCTTTGTCCACAAGTCAGCGCTACCTTCTGTATTTTCTAAAGTTTTGTTTTCTACTTTTCTTCACTGCCACTTTACACATGTAAAACTATGATAAATATTTACTACAGACACTACCACTCCAAACCAAGTAATTAATCTGTCAAATGCACTTTGATTTAAAATGTCTAGGAGAAATGAGAGTTACACAATTGTTCTTGTGTATTTCAGCTGACTTTGGAGTGGCTGCAAAAATCACAGCTACAATCGCCAAAAGAAAGTCCTTCATTGGAACTCCGTACTGGTAAGACCATTTTACATGATAGAGCATTTTACATTTTCATGGTGAAGTAGCATTTACACCTGTTTAAATATCTAACTGTAGGGCGGTACGAAAATCTAAAGATCTATGGAACGCTCGCCAAACTTTGGTCGATATGGATAATAAAGCAAGGCCTACAGCTAATCGCGTGACAGTGAGTGTGTGGTACTGAAGAGGAGTCTCTGTGGCCCTGACAGAGAGCAGAGACCGAGTCAGGGTCACAGTCTGCGTCCTCTCATGCCCTCACATTTCACAATGTTTGAATTAAATCTGCACAGTTTGATTAAAGTCCAGTGTCTCTTTCCCTTTGCTCTATGTGCAATGTCGTCTGTCCCCTCTCTCCCTCCCTCCCTTCGGTCCAACCTCCACTCTTTCTTTCTTCTGGTGCGTCCTATCATTCTAATCCACCTTATAGAAAGTAAACAAGTGTTTTCTCACCATTTACAATTGAAACTTAAGATTCATTCAGCGCACTGATATCGCACGTGTTTCTGCCAATAGCTGTAACGCGCTTGTGCCTTTAGTCTCAATATATAGTGAACAAACTCATTCCAAACTTTAAATGTACATTTCTCAGGAAGTATTAGCCCTATCCTGACATCCTGCTCTTTATGTTAGGATCGATCAGTATGTTGCCCAGCTCTATTTAAATGTGTGCTTCTATGTAAAATTCATTCATGTTGTACATAATGTAGTTTTTCTGTTTTTATTTATATTAAAGGAACATTTCATAAATGTTTAAACGATGAAAGAAAAAAAATGGAAAGTAGCTTTGCCCTTAGGTATCTTAACAAAAAACAATTTTATCCCTCGGAACTACATAATTGTCTTTTCTACAGTCTATTTTCTATTTTAAAATCAAATCAAAATGTATTTCTAGAGCACATTTAAAACGGCCAAAGCTTACCAAAGTGCTGAACAACAAACAGATCAATACAAGTAGCATTTAGTATTCTAACTAGAGTGTAAATGTCAAAATGGCTGATAAAATTGAAGTGTATGATTAAGTTTGATCTCTGACTGTTAGGATGGCCCCTGAAGTGGCCGCGGTGGAGAAGAACGGTGGTTACAATCAGCTGTGTGACATCTGGGCCGTGGGGATCACGTCTATAGAACTGGCAGAGCTCCAGCCGCCCATGTTTGACCTGCATCCAATGAGGTACTGTCTCATTAAAGCTGCACTGTGTAACTTCTCTATCGAAGGGTCCACCTACTGCTTGCCTGATGGAGGTGTTATATTATGTTATGTTATGGCAACATCCCAGGGAGACACAGGGAGGGCATCTGACACACAGGGACATTTCAGAATGTGTGTACAGATTTAAAACTACAGGGTTAGCAGTTTCAATGCAGAATAAAACAAGGAATTTTGTTGTTTGTGGGGGAAATGATGCTACTTGAAAAATTGCAGACATTGTGATTTGCTGATTGCATTGTGATTTTGATTTGTTTGCCTGAGTTAGACCTGGTTTAGTCTTGTCTTGGTTACGTTGAGTTTAATTTAGTCCTGGTTTAGACCTGATTTAGACATGGTTTAGATGTGGTTTAGACATGGTTTAGTCCTGGTTTAGACCTGGTTTAGGCCTGGTTTAGGCCTGGTTTGGTCCTGGTTTAGTCCTGGTTTAGTTCTTGTTCAGTGTTTATGTTATAGTCTTCAGCTTTATAATGATTTTTATCAGTCCAAGATGCTTTCTGTTTTTTTAAAGATATTTAAAACCTTTTCCGGCCTTTGTCTCTGTGCCGTCTCTTGCCACTTTGATCAAACTCCTCCTGTTTCATTTATATTTGTGCTAATTTTAGACCAAAACTTGAACCTTTTCATCTTTTATTGCATTTCCTCTTTAGTCTTTCTGCATGTTATTCCACAGGGCCTTGTTTCTGATGTCTAAGAGCAGCTTCCAGCCTCCGAAGCTAAAAGACAAAAACAAATGGTGAGTTTGTATTTATTTTCAGATATTTGCAGCATCTTAATGTTCCAGTTTTGTAGATTGTGGTTTGTAATCGTTGAATTTTAAACAATATTATCTTTCTCCTCAGGTCGGCCGCATTCCACAATTTTGTCAAAGTGTCTCTGACCAAGAATCCCAAGAAGAGGCCCACAGCGGAAAAGCTGTTATCAGTAATATGGCTTTATATTATCTCATATTTAGGAAGTAATGAATAGATTATAGATTAGCTGTAGGTACGCAAACCTCTTGGCAGTTGTAATATTTGTTTAATCTAGAATCAGTTTGCGCCCCTTTTATTAGTCATGTTATCATCTTAGTCATAATTCTCAGTAGCCCAGCTGAAGGAGCCCCCTAACCGTAAGGCTATCAGTTCTGTCCCACTGCCTACAATCATACTGTATCAAACTGTGTACTTGGGCAACATACTTCACCCTCCTCACCTCCCCTCACCAGGTTTATACTTTATTATTATACACAAGGTACTTAGTAGTAGAAAATATGTGCAGTCTATGTCTTATCCATAGACTGTATACATAAATGGACATAGCTAACCTGCTAGCCGTGGCGTTCCACATAGGTGATCCTGTGCGCGCTTCTGGCTCCATCGAATCTGGCTCCAATTCACTTTACATTGAAAAACTGTGTCCCGTGGCCTCGATGAGCCTCATTTGAATGGAGCCCAACACTGTGGGTGACATCACACTCACTTATTTCACTTCTTTATACAGTCTGTGGTCTACAGGTTACAATATTGGATTTCAATAGAATGTCCACATTATTTTTTTAAGATATTGTAAGTTTTATGATTGTATAAAGCTTATCATCATTCTAATTTCTTAATCTCTGGTGTCCTTGCAGCACGTGTTTGTGGCTCAGACTGGTTTGACCCGGAGACTCGCTGTGGATCTTTTGGATAAAATGAACAACCCAGAAAACCACCAGCCTTATGGAGAAGTGGATGATGACGACCTGGAGGTGAAATCATCATAAGGGGGCAAAAACAGACAGTCCTATAGCAGTACAGTAGAGTGAATGAATAAACCAAATCATAAAGAGACTGTAAAATACCATTATTATTATAGGCACTCCTGACTACTGAATACCGTAAAGCCTTACAATGTAACTTTTTAGAGTAAAAATAAGACTGTTCTGGTTTTCTGGTTTGGTTATGTTTATTGCACTGAAAAACATGCATCTTTACTGTGAATGGGCTTGCATATCCATAAACCTGATTCTCCTGCTTGTTTCCATGGAAATGTTGTTCCTTTGGCTGTAATCTTCCACAATATGGCATAAAACACTCTCTCCATGGAGAATGTTCCAAAGTATGTTTTAAACCTTCTATTTCTATGGATTCATACGGATGATGTGCCAACTCCATAAAGTTACACATGGCTACTTTAAGAATACTTTTAAGACGATTACCAAAACTAAATGGAAGTGTCTTTGCAATAGGGGACACATGAGTAAAATGAATGAGTAGGATTAATGCTAGCATTGCTTTTAAAGCTGTATTCTGTGTCCTGTGTGTCATTCTCACTGGGGTCCTGTGGTTGTTGTGGAGGAGGTGGTACCAGTCCAGTTTTACAGCTCATTGTGTGATTGTGCATTGAACAGCAGTGGCTCTGTCTCTGCTCTGAACACACTGACTGTAGAACTGTGGAGAGTACTCTGGGAGGAATAATAATGAGAAACGCTTCACCACAAAAGAGAAAAGGCTGGAAAAGCTTTAAGACTTGATGAAAATAGAAAATGGAAAAGCAGGATTAATAAATAAAACATATATCATATATTTCAATTGCGCCCATTCAAATTACAAATATTCACATTTTTTGCAAGATTTTTCAAAGTTAAATGATAATAAAAGATACGTTTTATGTCCAAATTAATGAGAAAAGAATTTGAACATAAAAAGTGAAATAAAGTGAAATATTATGAAGAACTGACAAAAATTATAAAAGTCATATATTTTATTATTATTATTATTATTGGTTTGTTATTTTTAATATAGTTTATTTATTTTTGTATAAAATTTGAACTCAACGAGCTCTAATTGTCACAAAAGACCCCAAGAAAAAATAACAAAAGACGACTCGGTAGCGCCATCCGTCCTAAAATATACAGGAAGTCGGCCATATTGGATCAAACCCGGGAATGACAAAAGAGCATACCCTCGCATTCAGGACATCTCCTCACACAGTTTTCATCACAAACACTTCAAATTTGGCCAAATCTCACTAAACCCATGTGTGATTAAAGATTATCAATTACATTTTGATTATGACTTTGGGTGTGGTCAGGGTGAATTTTCAACAAAATCGCAAATTTTTGAATATTTAAAAAAAATATTTTACTTTTTTATTTTACTTTTTGTTGGGAAAACGCTAATACAGCGTTTATGCACATTTGTGAGCTGAACGCAATGATATGCAAATCAAGGCACTCTCTCACAAAATGGCTCTCTAGCGCCCTCTTCAAATTTCATTTTCAAAAATTCATAGAAGACAATCGATTTGTCGTGGACCTGTGAAAAAATTCACAGGGGCCTTATTTGTGATGGGACACAATGTGAGAAAGTCACATGACTGTAGCTGTTATGGTTTAGGAGAAAAATAATGGGTGGGGAAAAAAATTCCATTATTATACTTACTGCTTTGAAGTCATTTTTGACCCCCTGAATGTTAACGAAAACTCAATTTTATTGAACCCAAAATTCAAGTTTGGTGAAAAATGTATTTTCATGTTCAAAAAAATTATTCTTTCAAAATGACTCAATAGCGCCACCTCAAAAATCAAAATGCATTACGTCAATGAGAGACCTTTTTTATCGTAGACAAATTAAATTTGGTACAACCATAGAACATGTCAAGACAAGTCAAAAATTATATTATGACCCCACCCTACACCCTACAGGAAGTCGGCCATTCTGGCCGGAACCCAATTTTTTCTAAATTTTACTCTCACATTTGAATTTTTTATACTCCATCCATCCATTTTCTTCCGCTTATCCGGGGCCGGGTCGCGGGGGCAGCAGTCTAAGCAGGGACTCCCAGACTTCCCTCACCCCGGACACGTCCTCCAGCTCCTCCAGTGGGACCCCAAGGCGTTCCCAGGCCAGCCGAGAGACACACTCCAGCGTGTCCTGGGTCTTCCCCGGGGCCTCCTCTCGGTGGGACATGCTCAGAACACCTCCCTAGGGAGGCGTCCAGGAGGCATCCTGAGCAGATGCCCAAGCCACCTCAGCTGGTTCCTCTCAACGTGTAGGAGCAGCGGCTCTACTCCGAGCTCCTCCCGTGTGACCGAGCTCCACACCCTATCCCTAAGGGTGCGCCCGGCCACTCTGCGGAGGAAGCCCATTTCAGCCGCTTGTATCCGCGATCTTGTCCTTTCGGTCATTACCCAGAGCTCATGACCATAGGTGAGGGTAGGAACGTAGATTGACCGGTAAATCGAGAGCTTCGCCTTCCGGCTCAGCTCCTTCTTTACCACAACGGACCAATACAGCAGACGCTGCACCGATCCGCCTGTCAATCTCCCGCTCCATCCTTCCCTCACTCGTGAACAAGACCCCGAGATACTTGAACTCCTCCACTTGAGGCAGAGACTCTCCACCCACCCGGAGAGGGCAAACCACCTTTTTCCGGTCGAGAACCATGGCCTCGGATTTGGAGGAGCTGATTCTCATCCCAGCCGCTTCACACTCGGCTGCAAACTGCCCCAGTGCCTGCTGAAGGTCCTGGCTCGAAGAAGCCATCAGGACAACATCATCTGCAAACAGCAGAGATGAAATCCTTTGGTTCCCAAACCAGACCCCCCTCCGGCCCCTGGCTGCGCCTAGAAATTCTGTCCATAAATATAATGAATAGAACCGGTGACAAAGGGCAGCCCTGGTGGAGTCCAACATGCACTGGGAACAGGTCTGACTTACTGCCGGCAATGCGAACACAGCTCCTGCTCCGGTCATACAGGGACCGGACAGCCCTTAGCAAAGAGCCCCGGACCCCATACTCCCAGAGCACCCCCCAAAGGACACCACGAGGGACACGGTCGAATGCCTTCTCCAGATCCACAAAACACATGTGGACTGGTTGGGCATACTCCCATGAACCCTCGAGGACCCGATGGAGAGTATAGAGCTGGTCCAGTGTTCCACGACCAGGACGAATAGACCTTACCGGGAAGGCTGAGGAGTGTTATTCCCCTGTAATTGGAACACACCCTCCGGTCCCCCTTCTTATACAGAGGGACCACCGCCCCGGTCTGCCATTCCACAGGTACTGTCCCCGACCGCCACGCGATGTTGCAGAGACGTGTCAGCCAAGACAGCCCTACAACATCCAGAGACTTGAGGTACTCAGGACGGATCTCGTCCACCCCCGGAGCCTTGCCACCGAGGAGCTTGCCAACCACCTCAGTGACTTCAGCCAGGGTGATGGACGAGTCTGCCTCTGGGTCCCCAGTTTCTGCTTCCTCCTCGGAAGACATGACAGTGGGATTGAGGAGATCCTCAAAGTATTCCTTCCACCGCCCGACAACATCCCCAGTCGAAGTCAGCAGCTCTCCACCCGCACTGTAAACAGTGTTGGTGAAGCACTGCTTCCCCCTCCTGAGGCGTCGGATGGTTTGCCAGAATCTCTTTGAGGCCGTCTGATAGTCCTCCTCCATGGCCTCCCCGAACTCCTCCCAACCCTGAGTTTTTGCCTCTGCGACTGCCCGAGCCGCGGCATGCTTGGCCCGTCGGTACTCATCAGCTGCCTCACGAGTCCCACGAGCCAACAAGGCTCGATAGGACTCCTTCAGCTTGACGGCATCCCTTACTTCCGGTGTCCACCACCGGGTTCGGGGATTGCCGCCGCGACAAGCACCACAGACCTTACGACCACAGCTACGAGCAGCCGCATCGACAATAGAGGTGGAGAACATGGCCCACTTGGAGTCCATGTCTCCAACCTCCCCCGGGATCAGGGAGAAGCTCTCCCGGAGGTGGGAGTTGAAGACCCCCCTGACAGAGGGCTCCGCCAGACGTTCCCAGCAGACCCTCACAATGCGCTTGGACCTGCCAGGTCTGTCCGGCTTCCTCCTCCGCCAGCGGATCCAACTCACCACCAGGTGGTGATCAGTTGACAGCTCAGCCCCTCTCTTCACCCGAGTGTCCAAGACACGCGGTCGGAGGTCAGATGACACGACAACAAAGTCGATCATCGACCTCCGACCTAGAGTGTCCTGGTGCCATGTGCACCGATGGACACCCTTGTGCTCGAACACGGTGTTTGTTATGGACAAGCTGTGACTAGCACAGAAGTCCAATAACAAAACACCGCTCGCGTTCAGATCGGGGAGGCCGATTTTTTTATACTGTGAATTTTAATTCAAGAAACTTGCAAACTGGACAAAATGAACTAGACCCATGAGGAATTACAGGCGACTCTTTTGGATTTTTCTAAGTTATGAAATGTGGGTGTGTCCAGCCTGCATAGAAAAGACGTTTTTTGAAGTTTTTAATTGTGTGTAACTCAAACATGCAGTTTCCTATTTCCCGGGATTAATATACATTTTGTTCAAAATTCTGAATGCATAGATATACTATTTGTATAGGTCAGACCTTATATTGTTCCACAGCGCCCCCTTGAACTTTTGAATTGGACCAAAAAAATTACTTTGACATAAACATTTGAAATTCGGCTTGGAATTTGGCCAGTACAGAACATACCTCTGTCTGCAACCATGTTACCGTGGCAACATAATAAATGTGTCATTGAAATGAATGGGGTTCAGAGTACTGGACTTTGTTGTAGACTAAATAGATGCTCTACACTCATCAAACTATGGCCTAAAATTCAAGATTGGCAAAAAATTTAGAATTTTTATGTGCAAAAAAAATGTATGTCTCAAAATTACTCAATAGCGCCACCTCAAAAATCAAAATACATGACTTCAATGAGAGACCTTTTTTATTGTAGATAAATGAAATTTGGTAGAAACATAGAACATGTCAAGTAAAAAATTATATTATGACCCCACCCTAAACCCTACAGGAAGTCGGCCATTGTGGGCGGAACCCCATTTTTTCTAAATTTTACCTCTCACATTTGGATTTTTTGCGCCATGGATTTTCATTCAAGAAACTTGCAAATTGGTCAAAATGAACTAGACCCATGTATAGGCTACTCTCCTGAAATTTTTTATGTCATAAAATGTGGGTGTGGCCAGCCTGCAAAGAAAAAAGACGTTTTTTGAAGTTTTTAATGGCCCGTAACTCAAACATGCAGTGTCCTATTTCCTGGCATTAATATACACTTTGTTCAAAATCTTGATTTGAGTGCATAGATATGCAATTTATATATGTCAAACATTACATTGCTCCACAGCGCCCCTTTGAACTTTTTAATGGTAGGCAAAAAAATTACTTTGTGAAATGTGAAATTACATGTGAAATTTGGCATGAACATCCCTAATGCCATACTGAACAAAAAAGCCAATGAGAACATACCTCTATTTGCAACCGTGCAGGCGTGACATTGTCATAAATCGTCTCATTGGAATGACTGGAGTAGTATTACTGGGTCGCTGATTTTAGGGGGAGGGGCGATGTAAGCGGGAATGAAATGTAGGATCTTCGAGGTGGCATGTACCCTGCGGTCGCAAGGGGTGGCGAGGGCCTTTATCACTGCTTGCAGTTTTAATTATTATTGTTATTCAAAAATAATAAATTTTATTAATTTATTTTTTGTGTAGAAAATTGCCTAGAATTTTGATTCAAGTTTTTGATTTTGTTTTTTAGTAGATGTTGGGTCATCGTTGAGCAGATCAGCCTGACAGTCCTTCTGTTCCTAATATTATGAAATTACAAATGACCGTTGACAATATTGACATTCACCCCGCCCTGAACTTGTCTCATCAAGTGTTAAACCAACTTTGCCAAACTATTTTTTTGTTTTCTGGTTGTCTAGTCTATAAATCTCTTTTTTTTCTCTTTTTCTCTTTTTTTCAGCCCATCGCTGTTAGACACACCATCAAATCCAGTAAAAAACAGGGCAAGGCCGAGAGGACGCCTTCAGAGATGGACTGTAAGTTAAAAACAAAAGCAACTTTCTTTCATATAAAAGATGAAATGTGAATTAGTGATTAGGGATGGGATGAGATCTTGTGTCACAAGATCTCACAAGACAAAATGTGCACACATTCAGTTCAGTTTATGTTTATGTATATAGCACCTTTAAAACGATTTCAGCACAGCACACATGAGAAAAAAAATCTCAAGACTGTATGAAGTTAGACTGTCATTTATATATACCGTCTATGGTATTAAGTAGTTACTTACTATCATTAATAAACTGTTGATTATGAATTTCTTTGTTAAGACTAAGGTCAATCAGGTGTTTCTATAAAGAGTTAAAGAGTTATCATTGTCTTTATTACACACTTATCTTATTGGATCATTTGGTAGAACACACTCCATTTAGCTGGTCATGTCATTAATATCTCTTTGTACTGACACATACCACACACTCTTGAGGTTTTTGTACTCGTTGATACTAGATCCACTTCCTGTTTACTCCCTTGTTCTCAGCATTTCTCAGTATTGAATATGTGTCTCTCTGAAGCTTACAACGGGAATTCAAGGCCAAACTCTCCTCAGAAACACAGGGAGCAGGCAGGTCTGTGACTCAGTGTTAGACTGTAGTGTTTAATAACAGAATGTAGTGAGCTTAATCATACTAATCTGGACTAATGTGTGAGCGGTTTAGAGTGAGACTTACCAGATGTTAACTTGATACTAGTGAATAGTCTAGAGATGGGTTCCTGGTAAGGCTGAGCAATATTTTTTTTTTCCCCCAGTCTCGATTTTCAACTTTATTTTATTTAATCTTGTTAAAACAAGAATAAACAACAATAATCGCAATATTATTTAATTTATTTAATTTATTTATTTATAATTTCATTTTTTTCGAGATTTTTCCTTTACATACATAAAAAGGCATAAACAACAACCTCATTAAACAAATATGGGTCTATGAAATATTATTTTCAATATAAATTTTCTGAATGTAAATATGACACTTCCAGGATTAAGTATAAGGATTTAAATGTTCACAACAGCAGAAAGACTAGATGGAAACTAGCTTTAGCTAAATCTGGTGTAAACCATCTCTTCCTTCATGATATTAATGTGATGGTTCCTGTTTAAATAAAATAATAATCAAAAAAACTAAACACATTTTTTTACTTTGTTATATGGCCCAATTTTTACATCCCTACTATTTTAATACAGATACATATTTTTAAAATATAATCCATAAATAGCAATATATTAAACTTAATGGTGTACTGTGTAACTTTCCTGGTGAGGGGTCCACGACTTGCTTCTCTCCATGGGGATGTTAATGCAAGATAGACACGATTATCACACTGTGGATAAAGCAGTGAGTGTATTTATTACTAAAATAATAACTATCGTTTTTGCCATTTTACCACACCCCCTTTTTATTCAACCAATCGATGGGCAGCACATGGAGACATTTGGGGCCGACTTCCATATTTGGAATTCCGAACAATAGTATCACAGCAACCAAGAGCCAATCCGAAGCGAGGCCCCTTCCCACCCACACCGCTACTTTAGAAGTGAGCGGGCGCATAGCAATGCTGTCAATCAAACTTGTTTTTAATGCTAGCGGGAGCGACCTCAGGGAAAGAAGGCGCCTGATTTGTCTGTTATTAATGTTCATATCTTGATTTACAGACACAATAGTGAAATAAAAAACACAGGATCATGTAGAGCGGTTTAATACAAACATTTAAGAACAAAATGACGAGTCTGACAGCAGCAGTTACAGAGAGAGGGCAGTAAACTGAACTGAGCCGGATGCGCGCCCATGAGCACTTCCTATTTGGAACACGGCGGCTAGCAGGTTAGCTATGTCCATTTTGTCCATTATCCTTAGTTATGTACAAAATTGGTAATTGGCTCCAACTTTCATGTCTGACACTTAACATTAGTGAAACAGCATCCTTGTTAACGGAGTAAAAATAAATATTATAACAGACAAAGTAACTTGGGGTTCATTTGGACTAGACTTTGTCTTTCAAAAAGCATGTAAAAAAAAGTATGCAACTCCGATACAACATCTCTTCCCTAAGACACATGAGGAACAACCTGACAGTAGAGGGCGCTCTGATATATTTCAATGCCATGATGATCCCACACATGACCTACTGTGTGTCCTGCTGATCTCAGGCCGATGAGAGTGACTCAAACCTCTCGGATCCATCTACAATCAGGCATTAAAGGCACTCGATAAAAGCACCCCTTTGTCATCACCATTGTAATATCCTAAATAAATATAAAATATTCAGTTACGACAATTTAATTTTGTATAAAAATTTAAGAAATGTATTAACAATTATTAATATTGCAGCTCCACCTACATTGAAAAAAGGCATTAAACTGTCTTCCGAACAAACTCCTCAATCCACTCTACTGCATAGATCCTCGGCCTTTGCTCAGTCACCTTGTCATTTCAAACCATCAGACAGAGAATCAGCTCCAGACTCTGAAACTGTCTGTAGATTTGAATAATTTTACTAGAAATTTGAAAAAGTACATTTTATATAATCAAATGTGATCACACTAGTCTAGTTAATTTGTAATGTTCTGTCTCACTGTAAAAACCTGCACATAATGATTGTTAAATATGTTTGGACTGTGGGAAACAAACTGTATTGGACATGGGGACATTTATTCTATTTTACTGCTAATGTCAATGATGAACTGTTTAAATGCATATTTTAATGTGCTTTCACCTGCCCCGGGACTGGACATGGGGAAGTAGCAGTGGCTAAATCTGGTACAAATCTCTTCTTTTGTAAGATTAATGAATTTGTACATGATCCCCGACAAATAAAGAAGAAAGAAAGATTTATATATACAATGTATGATATCATACAGTGATCTGATCTCAAAACTGAAACCAGCAATATCTCCCTTTTATATTTGTTCTATATTTTCAATGGTGTCCTTGTGATTTGGCTGAGTTACACAACCTGCTGTGATTTTGAACCTACGTTGTTAAATCGTTCCAACATTCTGTTCTAGATTCCTGTTTACAGCCTCCCTTTATTTTAATGAATGAGATTACACTCTGTTATGGGCAGTTTCTTTGGCCTTAGTCACTGATTCTACATACTACACTCTTCTCTGATCTGTTCTAATGTTGTTTCCTCATCACAAACAGACCTGGAGGTGTGTCTCATTGTCTTATTCACACATGTTTAATACACAAACTCTGCATATTGAGGCTGAGTTCTTCTCTCAAACAGAAAACACTCTGTTCCACCTTGTGATGTCATGATGTGGTAATACAGGAAGTGTCTCCACTGTGTTTTTAAACTCCATACACCGTCACTAGAATCATTTGGATCATTTCAGTCCTGGAATTGCCAATCTCTGCTGAACTAAAGATAAAAGGAGCTGTTAACTTAACTTAACTACCACTTCATGACATCACAAGGTGGAACAGAGCATTTTGATCTTTGGAGATGTAGACAGACAATAATAAAGTGTTACTCAAACATGTGTCAATGAAACAAAACACAACTCCAGGTATGTTTTTGAGGAGGGAACAGCATTAGAACATGGATTAAAGCTCATAAGAGTTACTTTTGTGTAAAATGGAACCTTTGATGAATAATAAAAGACTTAAGTGTAATTTATACACACACACACACACATATATATATATATTTTAATACCTACATAACTTAAAACTGCACTGTGTAACTTTTCAGGTGGACGGTCTGCTACCTGCTTGTCTCATTGGAGATGTTTTTGCTTTCCTTTTTTCCCCATATAGCTTTAAACATATTTAGATTTTGTTGTTCAATTACATTTTTTACACATATATAACTTGAAAAACATGTATTCAGGGTTACCTCTCCACAGAGCTGACCTGTAACTTGGCCTAATGCATTTGCATGGAGATGGGTGTAATGCCAAAGTGTGGAAAATTCTTGGCAAAGCATTAACATCTCCATGGAGACGAGCAGAAATCTCATGTAAACCTGAGCTTACTTAGTTAAAATATAATTTGCTGACTTCTATGTTGTTTTGAGATCAGTTATTGGCTGTTACAGCTAAGGGTTTCTCCATAGACTGTATATATCAATGGACACAGCGAACCTGCTAGCCATGTTCCAAGCAGGAAATGATCATGGGCGCGCTTCCAGCTCTATCGGCTCAATTCATTTTCTATTGAAAAACTGTGTCTCCTCTCTCTGTAACTGCTGCTGTCAGACCTGTCATTCTGGTCATAAAATGTTCGTATTAACCCGCTCTACATGATCCTGTTTTTTTTATTTCACTAACAGACAAATCAGGCTTCTTCTTTCCCTGAGGTCACTCCCGCTAGCATTAGCGACAGTTTTGATTGACAGCGTTGCTGAGCGCCCGCTCCCTGTTAATCCAGCGGTATGGGCAGGAAGGGGCATTACCTTCAACAGCCTCACTCTGGATTGGCTCTTTGGTTGATATGATACTCAAGACCAGAATTCCAAAGATGAACCTCAGCTCTACATTGGCTCCTATAACTGCACTAGCCTCGATGAGCTTCATTTGACTGGATATATAATTATATACTAGTGTATAATTAAAACTACCTATTATTACTACCTGTGTTATTTTATACATATATATGAATATATATGTGTGTTGCATCTATTGCCACTGCTAATGTAAAACAATTGGCAAACAAGGATAGTGTCGCAAACCAAATGTAAGTAAATGCCTTGAGCTAAAGTCACAGGTTTCTTTCTCAACCCCAGTAGTACATTGAAAAGAGGAAGTGTGTTTGTCTGTGAGCCAGGTAGAAATGCATGCAAACTTATCCTTGGATATTGGAGTGCCAGTGCCCCCTAGTGTCAAAGAAACACACAAGAAAAACTATTCTTTCTGTTCTGTCTGTAAACTACTTTGTGTCTTTTACAGTCGATAAGTTGGAGTTCCAGCCGCCCATTCGCAAAGAGACAGAGGCACATTCAGAAATGGTAAAGTAAATTCTTTTATTTCTAAAAATACAGTCATTAATTAAACATGTAGGACTGTCACGATAACACATTTGGAAGTTTGATATATCTCTGAAGTAAATATAGATAATATTGAAACTCATTTACACCACTGACAAAAAAGCCCAATAGCAGATTTAAACCGCAAAAACTATTAAATCTATAATATTGTTTAAAAAAATCATGAGCTGCAAGAAATAAACAGCAGAATGAAACACTT
This sequence comes from Periophthalmus magnuspinnatus, assembly GCF_009829125.3. NCBI lineage: Eukaryota > Metazoa > Chordata > Actinopteri > Gobiiformes > Gobiidae > Periophthalmus > Periophthalmus magnuspinnatus. The sequence continues at coordinate 323,870 of NC_047147.1, read as the reverse complement.
TAGGCGATAATTTGCATATTTAATAAGTCATAGACATAGAGCTCATCATATAGCCAAAAATAAGCAAAAATGTCCCAGTCGTGCAAAGAAAAACGGGTTTTTACTGTTTTTAAACGACCAAACAAAAACTGATAACTCTACTAACTCAAATATTGCTATGTAAAGTGAGAAATAGACAAAAAAGTAAGTAATACGCCTTATTAAAGAACATTTAGAGTTATTTTTAGAAGTTAGAAAATTACATTCTTTTTTAACTTATTTATTTTATGTTTTTTTCTCACTGGTCAACATACAACACACACGTAATATATACACCTTCACATATACACACCCATACTTCATACGGACTACGTACACGAGCATATACAGCACACGTACATTTTCTTTTTACATGTATACTAGTATGATAATAGGATGTGCATGTTTTTCACAGTGTCACTTAAACTTCCGTAAACTAAGTGTAAGTTTACGGAATGGAATCCATCACCACTGTACAAGCCAAACAGTTTGAGGCTTGGCAGATACTTTTTGTTTTTACTTAACTATTTCCTTCCTTTTGCCATTTGAGTTTGACACACTATTTTATGAAAGAGGAGAATTTTGTAAGAGAAAGAAAAAAAATATACAGGGGAAAAAATAAATAAAATGGTAATATAATGTAATAGGATTTGAAAATAAATAAAATTAAATAATGAGTAATGTAAGTTTTGATAAAATAAATCTATAAAAAACCTTAACTGCTCCATAACTGTAATACCGAGTGACTTGTACCGTTGTTGAAAATCCTGCTTTTGTGTGTTTTTTTTTAATAGGATGTAAATAAGGACAACGACTTCTCTTCGGCCTGGAGTCCATTCGCAGAGGGAGGCATTACATCCAGGTAAGACATGGATGATACTCAGAGTTTAAGCCTAGCGTTCCGTATCACGCTGTTACTGCTCACGTATGGATATTTGTGAGAGTAAATCTGTTTTATGTGTTTAGTCTGTGCTTTTCCGTTTGTTCCTTCAGTCGCTTAATACGCTCTGAGCTAACTCATTATCTGCATGTGTGAACTGGAGTCCCATTATTTCTACTGACTAACTCTTTGGACATGAAAATTGGGTTTCAGAGTTTTCATACTATTTAAAAAAATATAATCCATAAATAATAATATATTAGCTTTAAAGGTGCACTATGTAACTTTCCTGGTGAGGGGTCCACCACTTGCTTGTCTCCATGGAGATGTTCTTGCTTTATACACATATTTATTACTAAAATAATACCTTGAAAAACACTGCAAAATAGCTCACCTTTCCACAGATCTGACCTGTAACTTGGCCTAGTGTTACTTGGATACAGGGAGACAGACAAGTTTAAAGCCATTCTGTGGAACATTCAGGCAAAGGAACAACGTCACGATACTATAATTTAAAACTCGATTTCAATATCAAGGAATAGGCTTGATACTCGATACCGATCCCGAAACCACTATTACAAAAACACTTTCTTTAGACAATATACTGTGATGTTCCACATTAAATGTTGTACTTTGTGTCCTGTTCCCATGTGTCTTATATGTGTGTAATCCCTCAGTGTCCAGCAGGTTCATAGTGGTCCGTGTGTGTGACTGTCTGTATACTAGTCTATGTGTCTTATATTTATGAAAGATACAGCTCAGCATGATTATAAACATATTCATTAAAGGTTCATTTCTGTCAATGGGATATTTTTAGTATGGATACCTGCTCAAATGAGTATCTAGTTTCAATACTAGTTTTGGTATCATTTAGTTTTAGATATTTGATACTTTTGATGTACTCTAAGTAATAAACAGGTGACCGACACTCCATCCGAAAAGTTACATACTAGACCCTAGACCTTTAAATGCACAATATGACTTTGGTACAAGCTTTGTGCTCTATTTAAAAACATGCCATAGTGTGACTTCACTAATACTCTTTATTTCCTCATAATTTGCTTGAAAACATAGCCTCGTTTTGCATGTTTCACCTTTGTTTTGCTTTGACTCTTTATTTTCTCCTCCTCTCTCACCTCCCTGTCCACCGGCTGTTTGTCCTTTCAAGGAGCCTTCTCAAAAGCGTTGAGGACGAATTGTTCCAACGGTAAAACTAACATAGTGTTCTGCACCTGCACTCTCTCCCTCTGCATCATCTCCCTGTGACCTCTGACCCTTTTACACAGAGCGCTTTGACATGGCTTCAGTCACCTTATGTGGTGTTGTAGACGCTGCTTAAATTGGATTAAAGTTCTTTTCAAGGGAAAAAGCAAATTGCTAGGGCGATGAGGCTTTGTGGTTAAGGTTGTTTTCACACGTTACTGGCTCTGTAGAGCACCCCCCCAGTGGCATTAGATTTCTGTTTATTTTACTTTTGGGTCGGTTTTGTTCACACACCGCACACCATTCATCCCAAACACCAGGAGCCACGTGAGAGTCCATCAGCTGATCAAAGAACTTATCTCCATGACAATGAGCTTCAAGCAACAGAGCACCGTGAACACACTTACACATGCACACATGCACATAAACACATACACACACTCACCTCCCCTGTACACGAGGGGCTTTTCTTTCTCCTGAGTGCTGGAGCTGCTCCGAAACCGCCAATTTCAAGCACACTCAGACTGGCCGTTTACTGCGGTCCAGAATGTGACCGTCTCAAGCACTGCTCTCGGAGTGAATGCTTTTTTATGTTAACCAAACTAGAGGCAGTGTGAAAACGACCTTAATTTACAGAATCTAACATGAAGGTTTTTCTGTTTTCTGACTGTGTGTGCTGGTGTTGTGTCCTTAGGCATTGCACTTAATCCATTTGTTTTATTCTAATTTGTCAGTCCATTACGTATATGCATGTAAGACGTTTATTTGGAATGGGACATACATTTTTCTGTGGAGTTAAAGGTACACTATGCAACTTTTCTGGTGGGAGGTCCATCAGACTTTTTCAGGACAAATCGTAAAGTGACATTGTAATGTTACTTACAGAATCAATAAACAATGTATAAATTGTGCTTTCACATGAGGCACATTATTGACTTAAATTGCCATTAAATTCCATTGATGCTATAACGTCATATCGCCAAAAGCTGATATCAGTGATCAGCCTCAAAAATCTTGATCGGAGCATCTCTAGTTTTATAAGAGAGCTACTATTATACTCAAATATTAGCATTTTATATAATTTAGATTAGCTGTTTGTTTTCAAATATTGCAAAAATTGTCTAATATGCAAACTAGAATCTAAATGCTACTATTATAGAAAGATAGTGTGAGACCAGGTGAAAGCATCATATTTTTCACCTACTTGACCAAATAAGGCAAGTTTATTTGTACAGCACAATTGGTCCACAAAGTAATTCAGAGTGTTTTAAAAAATAAGAAAGACATTAAAATCACAATACAACAAATCGAAACATAAATAGTCATTATAAAATTAACATTAAAAGAGAAGAGGCAGAATAAAACCCTTTCAGTCACATACAGCTAAGCAGATCTATTTGGCAATGTTTAAATCCAGGCTCAAAGTAGAGGCCTGTCTCACATTTTCAGGAAGATTGTTCCAGGTTTTAGCTGCACAAAACTCAAAGACTGATTCAACATGTTCAGTTCTGTTTCAGTCCTGTTTCGGTCCTGTTTCGGTCCTGTTTCGGTCCTGTTTCGGTCCTGGTGTGGTCCTGGTTTGGTCCTGGTTTAGTCCTAGTGGTGGGTCTGGTGTGGTTCTGCTTTGGTCCATGTTTAGTCCGTGTTTAGTCCTGGTTTAGTCCTGGTTTAGTCCTGGTTTAGTCCTGGTTTAGTCCTGGTTTAGTCCTCAGAGTGTGAGATGGTTCATGTGGCTCTAACATGTGGGAGATGTACTTTGGCACTGGTCTATGGAGAGACTTATACACAAGCAGAGCTGCTTTAAAGTCTATTCTCTGAGCCACAGGAGCCAGTGCAGAGACCTGAGCACATGACAAATGTGTGAAGTCCTTCCTGGTTTTAGACATGAGCACAGGACGCATGTGTCAGGTACTTCCTGGTTCTAGTCAGGACCCAAGCAGCAGTGTTCTGGATGTACTGCAGCCGTCTTAAGGCCCATTTGGAGAGGCCAGTGTGCAGGCTGTTACGGTAGTCTAACGCATGGATAAGTCTCTCTAAGTCTGGTTTTGACAATATGGTAAATGATGGTAAAAAAGCCACAGATGCTGTTTTGATGTGGCTATTTAAAGTTCAAGTCTGAGTCCATTATTAACTGCTAAATTCATATGGCTGTCAGATTCTTTAAATTTAACACACACCTGCTCTTAGCCCCTCCCATACCTTTCGTCTGTCACGTCTCCACATCACGCTGTTTGTTATTGCTCTCACTTTGCTCCCTAAGGTTCCAGTAATGATCTCCGCTCCTCCTCTGCCTCTTCCCCAGAGTCCGGTTTCTATTTCTCTACAGACCAAATCGTCATTAACATTTGTTCCATAATTTCCCCTTGAGATAACAATGTCTTATCTTCCACCATCTTGTTTTTTTGTTGTTTTTTTTCATTTTCCAGTGGACATGTGGCTCCTTTGGAAGATGCATTTGAAGACGTGGAAATGTAAGCTGTCAGCAGAGGCTTAAACTCACTGCTGGTTAAATATAAGTTGTGTTAAAATAGTCTCATGTTTATATTACAGATCTACTCTCAAACCTGGTGTTCCCCCACCACTGCCCCCAAAGGTATGGATCTAAGTGGGTTTTCTTAATAGACAGAACAGAGAATCAAATCATTAAATATAATATAAATATAATTAGGTCTTTTTTGAATGTCTGCAGTGCAATCTTGTAAAAGTTCACAGACTGCAATGCATATGGCAGAATGTTCAGCAGTTACCATATCAATCAATCAATCAATCAAACTTTATTTCTATAGCACCTTCCACCATAGTGACACAATGCACATATTAGCAAACACAGCCAAAAAAGCATTAATATTGTTTGAATACTCAAAAACAAAAAAAAACAAAAAACAAAAAACGAAATGGATTTAAATAGCACATTTTCAGGAGACTGTGATCAATCCGAGTGTTGGCTAATGGTAGCTAGTTTGTGACTGTAATGTTTTGTGAGAGGAATTTGTTTAACAGCACAAATCAGCTCACCTGTCTTAGTTTTGTAGTCTTAAAATAAAGGTCAGATTAAAGTCACACCCAAGTTTTCAGAGAATATTAATGTTTTTTTTGGCTGTGTTTGCTAATGTCTGCAATGTGTCACCATGGTAACAGCAGAAACATTCTGCCATAGGCGTGCATGTCGAACACCGTTAGTGTGGGTCACTACAAACTATCAATATAACTATGGGAGGTTCACTGGTTTTGAAAGCATAATCCAAAATTATGACCATAATTTGTTTGGGATTGGCTTCACAAACTTTTCATATTAATATTCATTTCACCACTTTTAGAAGCTATTGTGAAAAAATAATTTGACTTTTGTTTAATTATGCTGACAGAGAAGACATGGAACTTTTTTGTTCTTTGTGGATAGGCCCAGTAATTAAGATATTAAACAAAAAACAGGTCAAAACATCTCTCCTCTGACAGGGAAATGGCAAATTCCACCTGAGAATTCTGACCTGTCTCCAGTGCAGTTTAAACTATAGCGATTCTAAATTGTTGTGATGTCACTTGAGTACAGCCTGTTTGGGCTTAGTTTCAGAAAGTCACCAAAACACAAACATGCCCACATCACCACAGACTGTTCGCAATGACACCAATATTAATGTACAACTTTCTGGGAAAAGTGTAAAATATCTCAAATTCTCTTATCTCTTTCAGCCTCGATTGAGTTCGTCGGACGACATCGGTTTGAACGATGAGCGCTCTTTGACGGTGAAAAGGTTTCCGAACTCTGAGAATGGTCCTGGCCCAACGGCACGAAGGAAATCCACTCCAGAGCAGGGAAACAAACCTGAGACCAACCAGGACTATCTGTCTGTGAGCGTCAGCAGCCCTGGGATCCTTTCTCACTCCTCAGACCCTGGTGAGGAAATATACAAGTTTAAAATGGGTAGTTACTGTATTACCAATTTAAACCTGTAATAATTAAGCTGGAAGACAAAGGTGCTATAGCTGTACCTGATTTTTATTTCTTAAAAACATGAATAACAGAACTAGTTCATTTTAAATGGTTTGCAGTGGTCCGAAGTTCGTCCTCACCATAGACTGTATATATAAATGGACATAGCTGGTGCACTAGCCCGCATGTTCCAAACAGGAAGTGATCGTGGGCCGCTTCTGGCTCCATCAACTCTGGCTGCAACTCACTTTACATTGAAAAATTGTCAAACCTCCTCTGTAACTACTGCTGTCAGACTTGTCATTTTGGTATTCAAATGTTTGTATTAACCCTCTACATGATCCTGGGTTTTTTATAAAATTTTTGTGTCTGTAAATCAAGACATGAATATTGATAACAGAAAAATCAAGCACCTTCTTTTCCCAACTTCAAATTGGCCACTATAAGTGCTAGCCTCGATGAGCTTCATTTGGAGTTGAACGCTGTGGGCAACGTCAAACTCACTCACTCCGCTTCTTTTCACAGTCTACATTCCTCACTTACCTTATGCGTTCCGAGCATCTTAATTATTCACTGCGCTGAGTTTATAAGAGCTAGTCACAACTTGCAGAGGCCAGAGCACAGTTTTGCCGTCATGTTTATGCTAAAAACAGCTAGCATGCTAACAGTGCACTTCTTGTGCTTTTGTTTTTTTTTCACTGCACACTATGCAGTTGATTGATCATGATCTTTTTATATATCTTGTTGTTTTCTTGCAAGCTCTCTATAAGTCTAAATGTACAGGTAAGGCTATACAACATCATTTTAATGTTTTTTTTTTTGTTTTTTTTCCCTAACTGATCTGGAATCTAAGAAAAACCTTAATTTGTTCTTCAATGGTGAAATTACAGTGTTGCAAAGTATATGAAATGCAGCAGTATTATAAGC